>NC_067403.1:257623432-257760932 GCF_016432865.1 Antechinus flavipes
AGATGCTGTCCAGTCCCACTAGGCAGGGTGACTTGAATCATATCAATATTGACACTAAAATTAAAACATTAGGAAAGAAAGAAAATAGAAAATGGGAAAAGAAAAATAGAATTTGTTTTTAAAATGTTGAGTTCTATATCCTCTCCCTTCCTCCCCATAGCTCCTCTCCCCCATGGAGAAGGGCCATGTGAAGTTGTGCAAAACATTTCCATAAGTCATGTTGCAAAAGAAAACACAGATTCCTGCCCTTCCCCCCCCAAAAAAAAACCCTCAAGAAAAAAAGAAAGTTAAAAAAAAAAGATATGCTTCATTCTGTAATCAGACACAATCAGTTCTTTCTCTGGGTATGGATAGCATTTTTCATCATTAAGTCCTTCAGCATAGTCTTAGAGCATTGTATTGTTGAGAACAGCAAGGTCATTCACAGCCGATCATTTCACAGCATTGCTATCAGGAGGACTTTTTTCAGGTTTTTCTGATGGCATCCTGCTCATCATTTCTTATAGAATAATAATATTATTATATTACATATATAACATAGAATAACATTCTTTTATAATCATACACCAAAATTTATTCAGCCATTCCCGACTGATGGGTGTACCCTCAATTTCCAATTCTTTGCCCTGACAAAAGAGCTCCTATAAACATTTTTATACATACAGGTTCTTTACCTTAAAAAAAATCTCTTTTTGGATTGATGGATTCAGTAGTAGTATTGTAAGGTCAAAAGATATACATGCTTTTATAGCTTTTGATCATTTGTCAACTGGGGAAATGGCCCTTATTAATTTTTTTTCACAAATGTGATTCAAATCCCTCTACATTCAGAGAAACTTGCTTCAAAATTTCACTTGTTCCTTTCTCTTTCTTTCAGTAAATTCCTTCCTTATCCCTTGATTTCATTTTTTATATTATCCCTTTATGTTCAACTCACACCTGTGCCTTCTGTCTATACATATATAAATCTTTCTAATTCCCATAATAATGAAAAACTTCTTATGAATTGTGTCATTCACTCATGTGGTAATGTAAACAGATTAAGTGTTTTATGATTTCTTTTTCCTGATTGCTTCCTTATGCTCCTCCTGAAAATTTGAAAGCCAAATTTTCTATTCAGCTCTGATCAGATTCAGATCTGAATTTTTTCAATTTCTATTTTACTCTATGGTTCTTGAATACTAGGACAGTTTTCCTTGCAAATTTGTTGAAAGATATTGTTCTGGCTCTTTTTAAAAATCATGACTTCAGGTAGATCAATAATTTTAAATAGCTCCATTGCTATCTAGAATATTATATTTCAAGTCCTCTGATCTTTGAATGTAGAAGCTACTAAATCTTGTGTTAACCTGACTATGGCTCACTGTTTTAGAATTGCTTCTTTCTGGATGCTTGTAATATTTTCTCCTTGGCCTGGGAGTTCCAGGTTTTGGTTATAATATTCCTGAGAATTTTCACCTTGGTATCTTTTTCAGAAGGTAATTGATGAATTTTTTCAATTTCTATTTTACTCTATGGTTCTTGAATACTAGGACAGTTTTCCTTGCAAATTTGTTGAAAGATATTGTTCTGGCTCTTTTTAAAAATCATGACTTCAGGTAGATCAATAATTTTAAAACTGTCTCTCCTGAATCTATTTTCTGGATCAGTTGTTTTTCCAATGAGATGTTTAACTCCCCCCCGCCCCTATTTTTCATTCTTTTGATTTTGTTTTATTGTATCTTGATTTCTCATAAAGTCATTAGCTTCCATTTGCCCAATTCTAAACTTTAAGCAATTATTTTCCTAAGTGAGCTTTTGTACCTCCTTTCCCACTTGGCCGGTTTTTAGTCAGTCATCTCCTTGTTATTTTTTGTATTTTTTTGCATCACTCTCATTTCTCTTCCCAGTTTTTCCTCTACCTCTCTTACTTGATTTTCAAAATCACTTTTGAGTTCTTCCATGATCTGAGACCAATTCTTGTTTGTCTTGGAAGCTTTGGATGTAGGAGCTTCGACTTCGTTATCATCTTCTGAGTTTGTATTTTGATCTTCCTTGTCTCTGTCTTTCTATGGTCAGAATCTTTTCCTGCTGTTTGCTCATTTTCCCAGCCCGTGACTTGGCTTTTTAAGTCTTTGTTGAAGTCGGGTTCTGTTTCCGGGGTGGAGGTCCCAAGCTTCAGGGGTTTTGTGCAGCTATTTTCGGACATCTTTCCAAGGATCTGTGCTGTGAGCTAGTACTGCTG
This sequence comes from Antechinus flavipes, assembly GCF_016432865.1. Taxonomy (NCBI): domain Eukaryota; kingdom Metazoa; phylum Chordata; class Mammalia; order Dasyuromorphia; family Dasyuridae; genus Antechinus; species Antechinus flavipes. The sequence continues at coordinate 257,625,657 of NC_067403.1, forward strand.
CCCAAATCTGAGTGTGGGCAAAGCAACAAAGTCCTGCCCGGTGCCAGCAAAGGGGCCCTTGCCATCTCCCTCTGAGCAGCTGTTTTGGCCCTTCTGCCTGTGGCATGAGATCTCTAGAAGCCGTGGCTATTGCTGTCTCTATCGCTGCCCAGTGGCTCCTACTTCCCTGTTGATTCAATGGCTCCCAAAGCCCCGTCCTGGGCTGGGGCTCCCTCACAACCTTTCTTGCTGAGTTGTCCTTGGCCTTTATGGGCAGGAGACCAACACCGCTGCTCCAGAGTCAGAGGTCCTTGGCTTATTTCTGGTTTTCTGGGGCCTGGGCTCCCCAGATCTATCCCATTGCAATGGACCTTCCAAGCCACCCTCGGCTGGAAAATTGTCCCCTTCCAGATTTTTGTGGGCTCTGATGCTCGAAAATTTGTTTAAAATCCTTATTTAACGGTATTTGTAGGGGTTTGGTGGAGAACTTGGCTGAGTCCCTCCCTTCCCTCCACAATTTTGGCTCTGCCCTCACTGGGGGCTTTCTTGGCAGATACTGAAGTGGTTTGCCATTTCTTTCTCTAGCTCTTTTGAAAGATGAGAAAACTGAGGCAAACAAGGTGATGTGACTTGCCTAGGGTCATACAGCTAGGAACTGTCTGAGGCTGGAACACACAATAGCTCATAATTGGCCCGAGATGGAAACTGTTGTGCTGTGAGAAATCACAAACAGGATGCTCCCAGAAACACCTGGAAAGACTGACATACAAAGCAAAACGAGCAGAATCCGGCGTACATCGTATACAGTAAGAGCATTATTATATGATGATAAACTGTGACTGACTTAGCTGTTAGCAATACAAAGATACAATACTAGTTTGAAGGACAGGATGAAAAATGTTCTCCACCTTCAGAGAAAACATTTAAAGAGTCTGAATGCAGATGGAAGCACCTTCCTTTTCTTTTCTTTTTCTTTTTTTAATATTTATTTTATAGCTTTTTATTTACAAGTCATATGCATGGGTAATTTTACAGCCTTGACAATTGCCAAACCTTTTGTTCTGCTTTTTCCCCTCCTTCCTCCCATTTCCTCCCCCCAATGGCAGGTTGGCCAATACATGTTAAATATGGTAAAGTATAAATTGAATACAATATAAGTATATATGTCTTAAGTTATTTTGCTGTACAGAAAGAATCAGACTTTGAAATAGTGGACTATTAGCCTGAAAGCACCGTTATTTTCTTGTTGTTTTTTTTTTAGTCTGTATTTTCTTCTTACAAATTGTGACTTGTGTTTTGCACAAGTTGCACATGTATAACCTATGTCAAACTGCTCGGCTTCTCAATGAGAAGATGGGGAGGGAAGGAGAGCATTTGGGACTCACAAAGTTTTTAAAGCAATGCTAAAACGTGTTATTGCCCATAATTGGGGGGAAAATTCAATTAAAAAGATAAATCATCCGTATCCTTTCCCCCCAAGATCCCAGCGTTGGACACATGCTTCAGGAAGGCCAAAGGCGGCAAAGTCCCAAATAGACCAGATCATCTTAATTACATTGGTGAGTGATATGGAAGCGGGAGATTCTGGGAGGGGGAGAGAATTCAGCGAGATACTAGAAGCAGCCCCTTTGCTCAGACCTGGGGCTCCCGGGGCTCCTGGGCTGAGGTTCCATTTGTAGGCGGAGAGTGGGGGACCTTCTCCCCAGCGAGATTTGGAGGCAGATGGACTCATGCACTGGCTGTGCGGGGGCGCACGAGGGGAGGGAGAAGGACCATCACCCACCTGACAGATAGATAAGTGGGAGGAGATGGGATGGAAAATGTTTCAGGAAAACAATGGAAGGAAGAGTCTGGGCGGGAGCTGGGGTTGGAAGGGAGGCTCGGGAATTCCAGAGGGCAAAGGGGTAAGAATGGAAGGTCAGGGGCCTTGGCAGTAAGTCTGGGGGGTGATTACCCCGGGAGGGAGGGGTTGGGGCCAAGTTGGGACGGGCCGCCCGGTGTGCGTGGGGGGCCTGGAGAACCCTTCCCGGTGTGGGAATAAAAGCAGGAGAGCGGGGCTTGCCGCTCGCTTGGCCAGACCCCGGGCAGGCTTTGGAGGGGTCCTCGAGGGCCAGACGCGTCTGGAGGAGCAGGGAGGTGCCGGCCGCGGGAGAGAGGAACCGATCAAAGGCCAGACAAGATGGGGGCGGGGGCTGAGATCCGGGGCACAGTCTTGACGAGGAGAAAGTCCAATTTTCTTGGAGTCTGAGAAGAAAATAATGGAGGAAGAGGAGAAGCCAGGGGCGTGGCGCAGTCTCTCGCCCCGGCTCCCCTGGAAGGGAGCCGAGGTTCTAGTCTTGTGCCGGCAGCGAGGACATTCTGCAGTAAAAATAAGAGCCCCCGGCCCAGAACTGGGGGAGACCCCGGGGATCTCGGGCCAGCACTGAAGGGCACGAAGCCCCCGTGAGGTTGCTCCTCCAGAGCCCTGGGCCGCCGCCTCCCCCCAGCGACGTTCTCGCGTGGCGCAGGCCCACGGGTGACCCGCGGCCGCGGGGCAGATACGTGACCGGTTTCCCTCGGGACGATCAGATTGGGGCTGGAGCCGGCGGGGAGGGGGAGGGGCGGGGAGGGTGAGCCGCGGGACAGGGCCTGCATGTGAGCGCGCGCTCGGGAGTTTCTGTCCCCAAATGCTGCCAGCCCCTCCCCCCCACGTGGGGGCTCTGAGGCGGGGCCGGTCTGGGGCAGGCCTGTGGGGTCCGGCCACTTCGCGGCTCCGGGGGTCGCCGGAGCCCCCCGTGGCGTCAACGCAGGTCCAAGATCGCTTTCATTTGCGGCTGCGAGCAGGTGGCTCCGGGAGGCGGGAGTCATGGGCTCCCCCTTAATGGTGGGAAGGGACCTCAGACCCTAACTTTTACACATGTGGAAACTGAGGCCGGGGAAGGTTAAGGTCCATCACGGACCAGGGTTAAATAAGTGGCGCGCCTGGGAATGCGAGGCGGGCTCTCTCTCCCGGCCCTTCGTGATCCAGCCCCTCCCCCCCCCCCCCCATTTGTCCTGGCTGTGCCCCGGGCCTGGAATACCATGACCCCTCACTTCCCACCTTCCCCCGTCCCCTGACTGCCCGGGCCTTCCCCCGGTTAATCAGCGCCGATTTATAGGGTCTGGACTTTGTTCCACGCAGCTCTGCGCCTTCCTCCGTTCCCCAGCCGCTCTCCCCGGGCCCTCTGCAGCTCCGCCCCCTGAGCCGCCCCCCCTTCTCCGGGCCCAGCCCCTGCCCTTGCCCCTCGGTGCCAGAGCCTCAGTGACTCAGCACATTTTGGGGGCCCGGGGCAGGGGCGGAGCGGGGAGGGGGTGTCAGGGGCGGGCCGGGGGCGGAGCCTGGATTTATTAAGCTCCGGGCCGCGCGGGATTCAGCTTCCGGTTAGCGCTGGTGCTTGTGGTCTCGTGTCTCTGGAGAGTAAGGCTGGGGTCTGCCGGGGAGTGCGTGGGGAGCGGGGGGATGGCTTCGGGGGGAGGGGCGCGGGCCCCCCCTGACCTCGCTCTGTCCTTCTCTCCTAGTGCCTCCCTACACCATCACCTACTTCCCTGTCCGAGGTAACTGGCGGTCCCGGCCGGGGGTGGCGGGGCAGGGGAGAGGAGGGGAGGGAAACATGGAAGCCCCCTCCCCAGGGGCCCAAGGACCTGGGCCCCGGGATTCCTCGGAGGAGGAAAGGGACGCCCCGGGAGGGGGAGGCCCCCGCGGGACGCCAGGCGTCAGGAGGCGGCTGCCCGGCCCCTCGGTGCCCGGGTCCCCCCGGTGCCGGCCTAGGGCCGCCGGGCCAGGGACTGAATCCCCACCGCCCCCCCAGGGCGATGCGAGGCCATGAGGATGCTCCTGGCGGACCAGGGCCAGACCTGGAAGGAAGAAGTAGTGACCAAAGATATGTGGATGAAGGGGGACCTCAAGGCCACTTGTGTGAGTGGCCCGGGATGGGGGGTGTTGGGGGGGGGGTCTGCGTCGGGGTGGGCGGTGTTGGGGAGGGGCGGTATCTGAACGCGGGAGGAGGCAGTGGGGGAGGGGAGGGCTGGGAGAGTGGGTGGGGCAAGGGCCCAGGTGGGTGGGCGGGGCCAGGACAGACAGGTAGCGCGCGTATTCTGTTCAGCGCTTCCCCGCGCTCTGTCCCTTAGCTCTATGGCCAGCTCCCCAAGTTCGCCGACGGAGACTTCATCCTTTACCAGAGCAACGCCATCCTGAGACACCTGGGGCGCCAGCTCGGTAGGGCCCGCTGGGGATGGGGGAGGGGGTGTGGGACCCACCTGTCCACAGGCCTCCTCCTCCTCCTTTTATCCCCCCCCTTCCCTCCCGCCTCCCACCGCCCGACAGGTATCGGGCCTTTATTAAGTGCCCACTTCAGCAGGATTCAGTCCCTGACCTCTGAGAGCTTCTGGGGGATAATTAACTCCACATAAATCCAGTGTCCTCTTTAACCCCGAGGCCATTGGATTTAAGTGACTTGCCCAGAGTGTTAAGTGTCTGAGGCCAGATTTGAGCTCAGGTCCCCTGAGCCCCGGCGGCATTTTCTCTGCTGAGGTTCAGGGCCCAGGGGGGCTTTCTGTCTCGGGCCCCTGACTAAGGGCTCCTCAGCTCTGCCTGGGGGAACACTCCCCCCCTTGGAGGCCCTGAGCAGCCCGGAGCGGGCCCAGCCAAGGCTGGAGGGGGGGCACGTGTGGCTGGAGGGAGGAGGCCCCCGGAGAAGGTGCTGCCCCTCGGCAGTGACTGGGGGAGGGGGGAAGGCTCCTGAACCCTTTCCCTGCCCTCCCCCTGCTCAGGGCTCTATGGGAAGGACAACCGGGAAGCCACGCTCTTGGATATCGCCAATGATGGGGTAGAGGATCTTCGGCTCAAGTATGGTCGCCTCATCTACCAGAATTATGTGAGTGACAGCAGGCCTGGGGGGCTGGGCAGAGGGCGACCCCAGACTCGGGAACCCCTAGTTCGAGCCCAAGCCGCCTTGTGGGATCCTCGTTGCTGCCTCGGGCCCAAGGCCCTCGGTGGGAGGGCAGCGGGGAAGCCTTCTCCTTCCTGCCCCTTAGAGATCTCCCTGGGATTGACTGTCCCCTATAAGAGTTCTTCCTCCAGCAGCCCTGGGAGGTGGGTGACCGTGTGGTCCTCATTCTGCAGTGGGGTAAACAGTGAGGCAGCAGAGTCTCAGTGGCTGGGAGGGGGCGCTGGTTTGCATGGGCAGGGAAGGGCCTGGCCACTCAGGAAGGGGAGGAAATCTGGGGAGTGGGACCCGGGGCGTGGGCTGGGGCTCCCACTTCTTCCCTGCGCCCCTGTTTCCTAACCGACCTGGGGGGCCTTGGTTTGCAGGATAACGGCAAGGACGATTATGTGAAGGACCTGCCCAACCAGCTGAAGCCTTTTGAGAACCTGCTGAGCCAGAACCAAGGAGGCAAAGCCTTTATTGTGGGAGACCAGGTGATGCTCTGGGGGGGATCATGGGGCTCTGGGGGCCAGGTGGGGTTCTTGGGGTCAGGGGGACTCTGGGGGCCAGGTAGGGCTCTGTGAGGGACCTTTGTGATCTGCAGACCTGGGAGAGCCCAGAGCCCAGACTCCTGCCCCCAGACAGGGCTGCCCTCCCTCTCTGCTCCCTTTGACCGACCTGCTCTGTGGCCCCCTCTCCCCGCCAGATCTCTTTTGTGGATTACAACCTGCTGGACCTGCTGCTGAACCACCAGATCCTGGCCCCCGGCTGCCTGGACGCCTTCCCCTTGCTGTCCGCCTATGTAGCCCGGCTCTCCTCCCGACCCAAGCTCAAGGCCTTCCTGAGCTCCCCCCAGCACACTGATCTCCCCATCAATGGCAATGGCAAACAGTGAGGGCTCCCCCAGACCCTCGTCTTGGAATAAAGGCTTTCTAGCAAACACCTCCTGCAGTTCTCACTTAATTGGGAGCGGAAGGGGTGGGGGTCTGGAGGGGTCAGTGTTCTGAGAGTGAACTCCAAGAGGAAGATGGGGGGATGGGTTGAGGGAGTCATTGGTCATCTCCTTCCATCCCCTCCTTGGTTTTCCTAACATTTTTCCCTCCTGGTCAGAACTGAACGGGGATGGGGCACATGGGGCTTTGTTTCAGGTGCCAACATGGCAGGGGGCAGCAGGAGGGATTTTTCCCTGGTCCTCTCTACACCTTCAGCCCTTGGAAACCAGAGGGCTGGGAGGGGAAGGGGATTGCTAGGAGAGGGGAAGGCAGAACAGAATTCTCCTGACAATGATGGGAGGAGAAAGATGGGTCATCCACCCCCCTCCTGCCACAGACCCAAGGTTGGCCTTGTGCCAGGGCCCATCTGTTCCTCCCCACTTCTCCATTTCAGTTGGTCACAGGTCCTGAGCTTTCTAATTTTTGACCCTGCCCCTGGATCTTTCATTTTTTTCTTTCTTCTTTTTATTTATTTTTGGCTCAGTGATGTTCTAGTTCTTTTCCAGTCACACACAGACAATTTTCAACATTCATCATTGACTTCCCAATCTCACTTAGTCAAAAGACACATGTCGTTGGAGCGAGGTTATTCTTGTACGGGATGGGACTAGAACCTGAATCTGAGAATGCAGAGCACTCACAGCTAGTTACCTGCTCGATGTGAGGTAATAGCTCTTTAAGCACATATTTAGATGATATGGTAATGTGATTGGGGCTTGCTGAATCTTTACTGGTGAGATAATTCAAGGCAAGGATGAGGCAGGGAAGGGGGGGGGGCATGGCAGCCCATCTGCTTCCTCACTTCTCCCCCTAAAGACCAAGGACTTTGATTGATCCTGACTCTGGCTGACCCTGAGGCCCTCCAGGGAGCTAATCCAGACATTATGTTGTACTATCATGTTAAACGTACTTCCCCATCCATCATGTAGCGAAAGAAGACTCAGAACAAAATGGAAAACCATGAGCAAGAAAACCCAAAACCAAAAAAATAAAGGGGAAAAGCGTATGCTTCGATCTGCCTTAGGACCCCAGGGTTCTTTCTCTGGAGGCGGGTAGCATTTTCCACCCAGAGTCCTTGGGATCGTCCTAGATCATTGATTGTATTCCTGAGAAGAGCCAAGTTCCTCCATTAATCATTGTACATCATTGTTTTGTACAGTATTCTGCATCGTTGCTTTGTACAATGTTCTGCATCGTTGCTATGTACAATGTTCTGCATCGTTGCTATGTACAATATTCTGCATCGTTGCTATGTACAATGTTCTGCATCGTTGCTATGTACAATATTCTGCATCGTTGCTATGTACAATATTCTGCATCGTTGCTATGTACAATGTTCTGCATCGTTGCTGTGTATAATGTTCTGCATCGTTGCTATGTACAATATTCTGCATCGTTGCTATGTACAATGTTCTGCATCGTTGCTTTGTACAATGTTCTGCATCGTTGCTATGTACAATGTTCTGCATCGTTGCTATGTACAATGTTCTGCATCGTTGCTGTGTATAATGTTCTGCATCGTTGCCGTGTACGATATTCTGCATCCTTGCTGTGTACAACGCTCTGCATCCGCTCCCGTCACTCGGCGTCAAGTCTTTCTGGGGTTTTCGGAACTCCACTGGTTCATGATTTCCTACTGCACGCCAGTGTTCCATTATATCCCTGTCCCACAGCTTGTTCAGCCATTCCCAAACAATCTATTTCCAATTCTTCGCCACCACAGAAAGAGCCGCTGTGACATTTTTATGGATGTGGCTCCTTTTCCCTTTTTTATGATCGCTTTGGATTGTAAACCTAATAAATTGCTGGATCAGAGGTCGCGCCCAGTTTTATAGGCCTTTGCCTGCCCTTCACCTTCAGACTCTTCCCCGGCTTCATCCCAGACTCTTCAGTCGGCCTCGCCCCCTCTCCGCCCGATTCCAATCAGTTTCTTTTTTTTTTTTCAATTTTAATTTTATTTTATTTAATAATAACTTTGTATTGACAGAATCCATGCCAAGGTAATTTTTTACAACATTATCCCTTGCACTCGCTTATGTTTCATTTTTTCCCCTCCCTCCCTCTACCCCCCCCCCCAAGATGGCAAGCAGTCCTATATATGTTAGATATGTTGCAGTATATCCTAGATACAATCTATGTGTGCAGAACCGAACAGTTCTCCTGTTGCACAGGGAGAATTGGATTCAGAAGGTATAAATAACTCGGGAAGAAAATCAAAAATGCAAATAGTTCACATTCGTTTCCCAGTGTTCTTTCTTTGGGTGTAGCTGTTTCTGTCCATCATTTATCCATTGAAACTCCGTTAGGTCTCTTTGTCAGAGAAATCCACTTCCATCAGAATACATCCTCATACAACATCGTTGTCGAAGTGTAAAATGATCTCCTGGTTCTGCTCATCTCACTCAGCATCAGTTCCTGTAAGTCTCGCCAGTCCTCTCTGTATTCATCCTGCTGGTCATTCATTACAGAGCAATAATATTCCATAACATTCATATACCACAATTTACCCAGCCATTCTCCAATGGATGGGCATCCATTCATTTTCCAGTTTCTAGCCACTACAAACAGGGCTGCCACAAACATTTTGGCTTCCAATCAGTTTCCAAGTCTTCTCTCCACTAGTTCTAGACACAAGTCTTTTCCCATCAGCCCCTCCTGAATTCCAAGCCCCCATCTCCACTGGTTCCTGGATGTCCCACGAGAAACTTCAGTTCAAGAGGAACAAAATGGATTCTCTTCTCTTCCTCCCGCCCCAATCCCCTCCCCACCCAGCTACTCAACTTCCCATTTCTGTGGAGGATGCCTGGTCTCCTCTCTTACTCCAGAATACCCCCGAGCCCTTCCCTCCCCTCCCACAGTTCCAGTGTTCCGTTATATCCCTGTCCCACAGCTTGTTCAGCCATTCCCAAACGATCTATTTCCAATTCTTCGCCACTACAGAAAGAGCCGCTGTGACATTTTTATGGATGTGGCTCCTTTTCCCTTTTTTATGATCGCTTTGGATTGTAAACCTAATAAATTGCTGGATCAGAGGTCGCGCCCAGTTTTATAGGCCTTTGCCTGCCCTTGACCTTCAGACTCTTCCCCGGCTTCTTCCCAGACTCTTCAGTCGGCCTCCCCCCCTCTCCGCCCGATTCCAATCAGTTTCTTGTTTTTTTTTTTAAATTTAAATTTTATTTTATTACGACCCCCACTCATCACCTTGTACCTCTGGAGCAGCTGTCCGCTGCTCCCCAATATTTCTCCAAACGACTGTGCTCTTCAACTCCTCAGACTCGGGTCTAATGTTGTCATCTCCCCCGTCAAAATTCTGAGATTTCCTGCCCGAGCAGCAGCATATTGTCCAGGCCTCCCTCCTGACCCCAGTCAAACCTGGAAAGCTGGACCATTAGGGGAAAGGGCAGCTGCCCTGAGAACTGCCAAAAAGCCCCGAGGTAATAGGGAGGGGCCCCTCAGGCAGGGACCCAGAGAAGGGAAGGTGGGTGTCTGGATGCGGTCACAGCTGAGTGCAGCCACCAGCCTGGTGACATCCCCCAAATGGGATGGGGGATGAAGTCAGGGAGAGCAGCTTCAGACACTTAACTAGCTTAGTGACCTTGAGCCAGTCATCTGACCATCTTCAGTATCCTAGCATTGTTGAGAAGGTCAAATGAGATATTTATATAAAAAAAAAGTCTTAGCACAATGTAAGTTCGATAGAAACGCTTATTTCCTTTGTCCTTCTTCCTTTCTCTTGGCAATTTGAAGCCCCTAACACTGAATTGAAATACCAGAGAATTCCCTGAATATTAGAATTCTGAACCACAAAGATTCAGGAAGGACCCAAGTCTGGAAGTTGAAAGTCAGGAACTAAAGATGACTATGTGGAAAAAAACAACTGAGTATCAAGAATTATGGGAAATACAAGTCCACAATTGCAAGCAGAGACTTGTGGACTGACAATGGACTTTCCACAAGCACTCTAGAAATACCTGGAAGAAGTCAATCAAGAGGTGAAAAACAAGCCACTTTTTTATTTTTCTCTCTTTTGTTGCTGTTGAGGCAATTGGAGTTAACTGATTTGTTTAGGAATCGTTAAAAGGTTTGAGGACAGATTTGAACTCAAGGTTGAACTCAACTCCAAGGGCATCACTCTATCTATAGCCATCTAGCTGCCCCCAAAAGAAGCCCTTTAAAAAATGTCATTAAATAAAATAAAAAATAAATAAAATAAGGTCATAAAGTTTAAAAAAAAAGTCATTTAAAAAAAATTTTGAGTTCCAAATTCTTTCCCTCCATCCCCTCCTCTCCCCTCTCCATCGAGAAGGCAAACAATAGGATTTGTATTATCCCTGTGAAATCATGCAATACGTATTTCCACGTTAGCCGTACTTCAAAAAAGGGAAAAAATTGTATTTGAATTTTCACGCATGAAGGTCATCAGTTCTCTCTGAACGTCCATAACGTTCTTTATCACGAGTCCTTTGGAATTCAAATAAGTTCTTGAAGAAAGAATTGAGAGAATGTCACTTAGAAGAGAACGGTAAACCTTGCTCCAGAAAACAATTTCCTGGAAAAAATAAAAATAAAAAGAGACTTAATAGAAATGAAGAACTCCCTCCGAAAGCAAGAAATAGTAGAATAAAATGGAAAGATTTTTTAAAATAATAGCTTTTTATTTTCAAAATAAGGGAAACCAGCTTTCCACATTCACTCTTACAAAACTCTGTGTTCCAAGTTTTTCTTTCTCCCTTCTCCCTTTCTCCCCTAGACAAGCAATGCAATACATGTTAAATTTGTGCAATTCTTCTATACCGAAAATTAACAGATTTTGAAAAATAGGAGGAAATTGCAAAAAAAAAAAAAAACCCAAAAACCAAAAAAAAAAAAAAAACCCCAACAAAAACTGAGCTGGAAAACAGGCCAAGTATAGAGAATTCTAGAGTCATTGCACTCCATGAAGAACTCAATTAAAAAAAAGAAAAGGGCCTGCACACTATTTCAAGCAAGTTTAAATCAAGCCTAGCTTGATTAGAACCAGAGGCCTAAATAAATAGCGAATCCACGGACGGTCTCCCAAAAGAAATGCAAAAAGAAAAGTCCGAGAAACATCACAGCCGGAATCCAGAGCTTCCTTGTCAAAAACCAAACCAAACCGAAGCCAAACACGGCAGCTCTAGAGTCTCAGAAACTATGGTCAGGATCGGAGGGAAAAAAGTTTCCTTAATGAAATACAGGATGTTAGGCAAGGAGGAGGAACAAAGTGCAGAGTAGTTTAGAAAGTGAAGATTATTTACCCCCTTGAGAGAAGCTATAAGACAAGGCAATGGTTATAATATTTTAGTTGGTGGAGAGGAAACCATTATCCAATCTCTCATTTCTTCAAGGTGTATGATGGAAGAAACAGGGCCTGAGTGGGTTTAGGTTGGGGTCTGTAAGAAGAAGAAAGGGAAGGAAAAAGGGAAAATACATTCATGTAGAAAAGAGGGAAAGGGGAAGAATTTGTTTAAAAAAAGAAATAAAAAATGTATTCTAAAAGTGTTAAAAACATTATTAACTCCTGGTTAAGTCTAGATCATCAACTAAACAATAAATCAGGTCCTGATTCAAAGACCAGGTGTCAATGCTCACTCTTGGGCCCATTCCTGATTTTTTTTTTCCCACTTAAGAGTAGGTGATTATGAGGAAGTTAGGGTAGCAACAATGAAGTAAAAGGCGGGGGAAAGAGGGCCATTATTGAAATACTGCAAAACTACACCTCAGAGAGCTGAGGGGAGCTCAGAAGGAGTTGCAGAAAAATCAGGTAATTTTGAAAAGGACCTGAACTATTTATTGTGCATTTTTAAAAGCAAGGGGAGATGGGAGCTTTCCTATGGAACCTTCGTTTTATGTTCTCCATGTGCCCTTTTTGGGGGTTTGCACCAAATTTTTATTTTGCAGAATTCAAAAAGAGAACATTAAAAAAAAACCCTCTGTGGCATCCTCAGGGTGGTATCGAGGCCCTTCTCAATCCGGCGGCGGCCTCCAGCCTGAGGATTTAGAGTCCCGCTCATGCTGGCGTTCCCAGGGTACGACGTCCTCCCTCCTTCCACCCCTTACCGGGAGCGCACTCCCTCCGCAGCACCTCCCGCACCCTCTTCTCGGGGCTTTCTCCCCTTTCCTGTCCTACTGTCTAACCTCCCTTCGTGGCTGTTGGATGGAATATGAGGATCTAAAAGTGCTGAAAACTGCGATTGTCTGCACCCATCGTCCCGCATCCCTACAAGGGACCCGAAAGGCATTGTGGGAAACTCCTTCGGCCTCCTCATTCACACTCTCTGTTTTTTTTTTTTTTCACTTGGCAGCCTCCCCCCACGCGCGTTATTGGGAGGCCGAGTCTCCTCCAACCGGAGCCCCCCGATGAAATCGTAGCTGTGGGGGAGGGGACAGACCGCGGGACGGGGGAGAGGCCTCCGGACTTGCTGACGACCCCCACGATGCTGTCCCGGGCGGGAGCCCCAGTGCCCGGAACAGCAGCCTCGGGCCGGAGAGCTCGGATGGCGAGGCGGGAAAGCGCTGGCCCTGGCTCGGCCTGACCCCTAGTGGCGGCTCCAGAACCACCCGGGCAGCGGGGCCCGATCCTGAGACCCGACGGGCTCCAGGAGGCGGGAGGGGCCCGGGGCGGGCGTCTCTGGGCGAGCGGGCCCAGGGAGCTCCTCCTCCTGCGCCCTTCTCCGTCTGACTGGACACGGCGGGCTCAGCTCGTCTGGATGTCCCTTCTCTGCGCTGCAGCCCCCTCCCCTCCCGCTCTCCGCCTCCGCTCCTTCCCGGTCCGCCGGGCGGGCTCTTCCTCCCGCTGTCCCGGGTCTCCTCGGCCCGTCTCTCTTCCTTCCCGCTGCCCCATCCGGCTGGCTCAGCTCCCGCCGCTTCTGGGCCCCCAGATTCAGCCCTGGCCCCTCCCTGCCCAGCCCCTTCCAGCTGGAATCCCTCCTTCGCTGAGAAGCTCCCGGGGACCTAATCTCCTTAAGGGGCAGGATTTTCTCCGGCTGTCTTTATGACCCAGGGCCCCGCACACAGTAAGTGGTTAATAAATGCTCGATGAGCTGGATTTCCTCCTTAGTACAAGCTGAGTTGGCATTTTGTCCCTAGGTCTCTCTGCCTTTCTCTTCGGGTAATCTTCCTCAGTGGGATGGCAACCCCCCCAGGGCAGACACGGGCTCCTAGGTCTCTAGCTCCAGGGCCCAGCACACAGTAAGTGGTTAATCAATGCTCTAAGCTTACTTTGCATTTTGTCCCTAGGTCTCTCTGCCTTTCTCTGCGGGTAATCTTCCTCAGTGGGATGGCAACCTCCCTCCCCCCAGGACAGACACGGGTTCCTAGGTCTCTAGCTCCAAAGTCCAGCACACAGTAAGTGGTTAATAAATGCTCTAAGCCGAGTTTGCATTTTGTCCCTAGGTCTCTCTGCCTTTCTCTGCGGGTAATCTTCCTCAGTGGGATGGCAGCCCCCCCAGGGCAGACACAGGTTCCTAGGTCTCTAGCTCCAGGGCCCAGCACACAGTAAGTGGTTAATAAATGCTCTAAGCCGAGTTTGCATTTTGTCCCTAGGTCTCTCTGCCTTTCTCTGCGGTAATCTTCCTCAGCTGAATGGCAACCTCCCTCCCCCCAGGACAGACACGGGTTCCTAGGTCTCTAGCTCCAAAGTCCAGCACACAGTAAGTGGTTAATCAATGCTCTAAGCTTACTTTGCATTTTGTCCCTAGGTCTCTCTGCCTTTCTCTGCGGTAATCTTCCTCAGCTGAATGACAACCTCCCTCCCCCCAGGACAGACACGGGTTCCTAGGTCTCTAGCTCCAGGGCCCAGCACACAGTAAGTGGTTAATCAATGCTCTAACCTTACTTTGCATTTTGTCCCTAGGTCTCTCTGCCTTTCTCTGCAGGTAATCTTCCTCAGTGGGATGGCAGCTCCCTCCCCCCCGCCCCCCAGGGCAGACACGGGCTCCTGGGTCTCTGGCTCCTGACCTTGCACAGCCCCAGGCACATGGGAGACTCAGGATTCGCTGCCCGCAGGAAGTAAGGGTGAGAGGACACGGGGAGCCGGTCCCCGAGGGCCCCATCCCTGCGGCTGCTGCTGAGAAAGCCGGGGGGGGGGGGGGAAGTTGCCCTGACTTCAAGGACGCTGTGAAAGGAGTTTGGATTTTGGGGGGGCATTTGGCCACAGGGGAGGAGAGGGAGACACAGAGGGAAAGTGGATTCTTCTCCGGCGGGGGGAGGGGAGGACGGGACCGGATAGGGCATGCTGGAAAAGGGCTGGGGGATCTGGGTCTTTCCAGCTGGGAGGCTCCCTGCCCCAGCTTCCCTTCCTCCTCCTGGCCGGGATGGCTCTGGAGTAACAGCCGCAGCAGCTGCCCGAGTCCTTCTTCCTTCTCCTTTCTCATTGTCCCCACAGACCTTTGGGTTTGGGAGTGCGAGCCGGGAGCCCCCTCGTGCCCAGGAAGGGCCCCCTGAGCTGCGGGGGGGTGCTGCTGGGACCTCAGGGGGGCTCTGGGACCTCAGGGGCCGTGCTTCCCGCCCGACTTTCTGCAGGCAGGACCTTCCTGCTCCCACCTGCTCCCTCTCAGCTGCTCCAAGGGAGGAGGCAACAGACAAAGCGGGGCCTGTTCTGGGCCCGCCGGGGCCACGTCTGACAAGCTGCTGCCCATCACGGGGCGGGGGGCAGGGGAGGGGTGGCAGGGGGGCAGCCCCGGGCAGACAGACTCCTGCCCAAACCTCAGTGCTGGGAGACCTGCCAGTCTGACACAACTGGCCCCCAGCCGCCCCGGATTCCAGGCACTGTCCCCCTGACCGAGGCCATGCTCAGAACCAGGCCAGACGCTCTCTGACTGGGACGGGGCGGTACTGCTGGGCGCCCGGTCTCTCCGGAGCCACCAAGAACCCACTGGCTTTGTGCATGGCCACGTCGCGCTGCCGATTCCTACTGAGCTTCCAGTCCTCAAAGACCCCCGGAGCCTCTTCTGACAGTCTGCCCTCTCATCTTGCCGCTCCTATCCCGGAAATGTGGGGGAAGTTTTGAGCCCCAATACACGATCTCACGTTGGTTCTCAGCCGAATCCATCTGATCCCATCCAGTCCAGTGCGCTGAGCGTCTGTCAAGGTCATTGAAGAAGGCCACTGGGTCATTCAGTGTCCTCTCAGCTTTGGGCTCCTGCCAGCCGAGCGAGCTCACGGCCTCTGCCTTTCCCAAACCTTGGATAGAGCTGTTAACGGCACAGGGCCGGGCCCAGATCCCCCCGCGCCGTTGGAGGCCCCCCAAGTGGCCATTAAAGCATCAAGACGCACTCCTGGAAGCTGCCAGCCTGTCCACAAGGAATCCCTCCGTTTCCTTCTTAGTTTTCGAAGACTTAAAAATTCTATCAACTTGAAAAAACGAGCTCTTCCTTCCATTTACTTCCAAATCCCTTCCCTCCCTCTACCCCCTTCCGTAGGTTAAGCAGGCGAGCAATACCCCACCAGTTATAGATGTATCCCTGTCTTATATGTGTATATACATGTACATGCACATGCGCAAATTATATAGAGACACAAATGCAAAACCTAATTCCACATTAGCCACCGTCCTCCAAATGGGTAAAAACCCAAATAAAGGAAGAGAAAAAAGTGTTTCAGTCTCTACTCTGGGTCTTTCCGTTCTCTCTCGTATTTCTTAATTAATTTTAATACACAAACAAAAGGAAACAAAAGGGAAAACTATAGGAGAGGGAAAAAAAACAGAAAAAAAAGTGGAAAAAAGAAGTGAAAGAAGCATGTGCTGACTTATATTCAGTCTCCACAGTTCTTTTTCTGGGGGCAAATGGCATTTTCTGTGCAAGGATCACTGAGCCACCCAGAAGAACCAAGCTTTTCCTAGCGGATCATCGCAATTCTCGCTGCTATTGGGTGGGATGTATTCCTGGTTCTGTGTGTCAATCTCTCCAGGCCTTTCTAAAATCAGCTTGCTCATCATTTTCTATAGACCAGTAATATCCCGTGACCTTCATGTACCCAGCTCGCCCAGCCCTCCCCACCTGATGGGCATCCACTCCTTTTCCAGCTCTGTTACCACACAAACAGCTGCTTCATTTTTGACCCGTGGGTCCCGTCCCCTCCTTTGTGACTTCCCGGGGGTGCAGAGCCAGCAATGGCCCTGCCGGGACATCGGCTCTTTCTCAGGAGGTGGATGGCCCGGTTCACCACGAGTGCTTTGTGGCAGATCACTGTATCGATCAGTCAACTCCTCACTCACTCTTATAATGTTGCCTTCACTGTGGATTATCTTGTCATCCGAACCTTTCCAGGCTTATTCCTTCCTCATCCTTATTCCTTCCAGCACAATAATATCCCCCAGATTCATGTAACTGTAACTTGTTTCGCAATTCCCCAGTTGCGGGGCTGGAGAATCCTACCAGGGGCAGCTAGGGGGTGCTATAGTCCAGAGAGAAAGGATCTGAAGTCAGGAAGACCTCCTCAAGAACCCCGATCTGTCCAACCATCCATCATCTGCAAAGAAAATCCCCAGTGGAGCCATGAGGGGTTGGACAGGAAGGAAGAACAAAAATTGAGGACTATTCCTTCATTTCCCAATTCTTTGTCTTCACAAAAAGAGCTGCTACAAATATTTTCATAGTATGATTTTTTTTGACCGAATAGCAGTATTTCTGGGCCACAGGATATGATTTTATAGCTTTTGAGCATGGTTCCAAACTGCTCTTCAGAAGGTTCACTAGTTTACCTCGTTAGCAATAAGGCATTAGTGAACCCATTTCCCACGGCCCCTACAGCATCTGCAATTTTCCTGTCATTAAGCCAATTTGATGAGTGTGAAGTGGTACCTGAGAGTTGTCTTAATTTGTATTTCTAGAACGATTAGTGATTTAGAGAATTTTTATATGATCATTGATAATTTGGATTTCTTTCTGTGAAAATTGCTTTTCATATCATTGTACCATTGGTCAATTAGAGAATGGTTCCCAGTTTTAAAAATGTTTATAAATTTGTCCAAGTTCTCTATATATTTGAGAAATGAGATCTTTTTCAAAGAAATTTACTTCAATGATCCCTCTCCAGTTTCCTTTTTTCTTGATCGTGACTGAATTAATTGTGTTTGTACAAAACACTTTTAATTGGATGTAATCAAAGTGATCCACTCTACTTCCTTGAATCTTTCTACCTCATATTGTTTATGAAGCCTTCCATAGATTTAATAAGTAATTTCTTCCATGCTCCCCTAATTTGCTTATATTATCTTATATGTGCTTATGTTAAATTATGCTTATATTATATTATGTTAGCATGCTTATATTACATTATATATAATTTGCTGTTATTATATTATATTATCATTCTCTAAGGGCAATCGTGAACCTATTTTGAGCTCACCTTTGTATATGGAATAAGCTGCTCTAAGCTATTTTCTACCAGACTACTTCCAATTTCTCCAACAGATTTTTGACAAATAGTGAGTTCTTCTCCTAGCAGCTGGGATCTTCAGGTTCATCAAAGACCAGGTTACTGTGCTCATGGCTTCTGTATATTGTGGACCTCATCTGTTTCATTGAACAAACATCTACTAAGTCATTTTGATAATTATGCCTTTATGGTATACTTTGAGATTTAGTACTGAGAGTTCCCTTTCTTTGCTTATTTTTATTCATTCCTTTCATATATTTGATCTTTTGTTCCTCCAGATGAATTATTGTTTTTTTTTTCTATTTATAAAATAGCTCTTTGGTAGTTTGGTTGATGGGGCATCGAATAAGCAGATTAACTTAGTACTGTCATTTTACTTGTCTTATCTATGAGCGATTCATATTTCTCCAATTATTTACTTCTGTATTCATGTGAAGAGTATTTTTTAAACTTTGTTCATATACTTCTTTTATTTATCTTGGCAGGTAGATACTCGAGTATTTGATGTTGTCAGCAGTTCTTTTTTCTTTTTTCTTTTTATTATAGCTTTTTATTGACAAAGCATATGCATGGGTAATTTTTCAACAATGACCCTTGCAAAAACTTTTGTTCCATCTTTTCCCCTCCTTCCCGTCCCCCAACCCTCCCCTAGATGGCAGGCAGTCCCATACATGTTAAACATGTTAAAGTATATGTTAAATACAATGCATGTATACATATTTGAACAGTTATCTTGTTGCACAAGAAAAATCAGATTTAGAAAGAAGGTAAAAGTAACCTGGGAAGAAAAACAAAAATGCAAGCAAACAACCACAGAAAGAGTGCAAATGCTATGTTGTGATCCACACTCATTTCCCAGTGTTCTTTCTCTGGGTGTAGCTGGTTCTGTTCGTCCCTGATCAATTGGAACTGAAGTGGATCCTCTCATTGCAAAAGAGAGCCACTTCCATCAGAACTGATCCTCATGTAGTCTTGTTATCGAATGTAATGACCGCGTATTTAAAGTCAGCTGGAGTCAGGAATTCAGGTTAAGGGAAAAATCTTCAATATTTATTGAAGTGAAGAGGTGAATAAAGATTGCTATAGCAAATATAGGCAAGAAAGATTGCGATAGCAAATATAGACAGTTGCGACAGGAAGCCAGCTAAGAGAGAACGATGGGAGCCGAGCCAACAGTGGAGCCAACCATGGAGGCAACCGTGGCAATGGCCGTCCCAAAAGTCTCTCCTCCCCTTCCTTTTCCACTCCCCTGCCTCCACCCACCAAAATCGTCATTTCCTATACAACACATCAGGACTTGCACAAAGAGTGGGTGGGGGCCATTCTTTCTCCAAGCTTACATATTAATAGAGTATGGTCCAATTACTATTTAGCCTCATGTGCTTGGGACCTCAGTGCATAAACTCAAGCCTCAGCCCATTACATCTCCCGCTTTCTTTTGTTTAGAACACAGGTGATCATGCCATCCCTGACTCTTCAGGGAGGTCAGAGCCCCCAAGGGGAGGTGATCACACCCTCCCTGATTTCTCAGGAAAGGAGGTGAAAGCACCGAAAAGGAAGTGATCACGACCCCCCTGACTTCTCAGGAAGGGAGGTGAAAGCACTAAAAAGGAGATAATCACGCCCTCCCTGACATCTCAGGAAGGGAGATGAAAAGCACCAAAGGGAAGTGGGGGTTGCTAGCAGGTTTCTGGGCTCAAGGGTCTTATTATGCACAAACCCATCAGCATGGGAACACATAGCACATAGCAACAACGCAGAGACTATTAGTGATGACTCTCCCCACAGTCAGTGCAGGCTTGATGTGTTATAACAAACATGAATTATGCACCCAAGTAACGGTATAACAAACAATATAAATCAACAGTATGATGTAAAAGATTGCCAGAAGTCCTAGAAGGAGAGTATGTAAACAGCAGTCACACATACACCTCTTCAGCAGCCAAGAGATAGTCCAAAACCAGTCTATTGTCCATTGCTTCATATATCAGGAATCCAATGATCCCCCCAAGTTTTGAAGTCCAGCAAAAGTCTTTTTATGTCTTAGGGAATCCAATGATTCCAGCAGATTTTGAAGTCCTGTAACAGTCTTATCATTTCTCAGAAAATCCAATGATTCCTGAGGGCTTTAAAGTCCTACAACAATCTTATGTCTCAGAGAATCCAATGATTTCTGAGGGTTTTGAAGTCCAATGATTTTCTATGTCCATGAGTCAAACGCCATAACTGCCACACTCTTTCAATGGTGAGCCTGAGTTCAAATCCAGCCTCAGACACTTAACAATCGAAGTGTATAATGATCTCCTGGTTCTGCTCATTTCACTCAGCATCAGTTCATGGAAGTCTCTCCAGGCTTCTCTGAAATCCTCCTCCTGCTCATTTCTTATAGAACAATAATATTCCATAACACTCATAGGCCACAATTCATTCAGCCATTCTCCCATGGATGGGCACCCGCTCGGTTTCCAGTTTCTGGCCACTACAAAAAGAACTGCCACAAACACTTTTGCACATGTGGGTCCCTTTCCCTCTTTTAGGATCTCTTTGGGATATAAGCAGCAGCAACACTGCTGGATCAAAGGGGATGCACAGTTTGATAACTTTTTGAGCATATTCCAAATCGCTCTCCAGAATGTTTGGATCCGTTCACAACTCCACCAACGATGTCACCAGTTCTTTTAAAGAAATTTGATTTTCTGTTTTTCTGTTGGATTTTGTTAGTAATAGATCCAAATGCTGATAATCTGTATCAATTTGGAATTTTGCTGAAATTGTTAATTATTTAGACTAGGTTTTTTAGTTTCTTTTTTAGTATTTGTTAAGTAAACTATCATCTGCAAAAAAAATTTTTTTCCTTGTTGTTTATGCTTCTTTTATCACTTTCTTTAGTGGTAATGTGTATCCTTCTTTACTCTTGATTTTATTAGAAAGGCTTCTAAATCACATTTAATCCTGCCTCTTGGATATACCCTATCATTTTTTCCCTGAGGCAATTGGGGTTAAGGGACTTGCCCAGAGTCACACAGCCAGGAAGTGTTAAGTGTCTGAAACCAGATTTGACTTCAGGGCTGGTGCTCTACCCACTGCGCCCCTCTAGCTGCCCCATACTCATTTTAGGAAAAACTCCATTTCCAATATTTTAAACAAGAATTTACATTGTATTTTGTCAAAACCTTTTTCTCCATCTCCTGGAACCCATCCAATCTTATTATGAGCTAGTGTATCTTCCGATCTTTTCCACCAGAATAGAATGAGATACTTCGTAAAAAGCTTCACTAAAATCACAACTCAAAGGGCCGCACGAGGGGTTCCGAGCCAGAGATGGACATTCATAAAAGCGAACAGAAATGCGTTTCCAGGGTGATGTACAAATTGATTCACCATCATTATCCACTAAATCTAGTCCTCCATTAGAACTTGAGGGAAGGACTGGTTTTGCCTTTCTTTGCATCCCCAGCACTTAGCATCGTGTTTGGCTTATAATAAGCATTTAGTAAAAAACTAGTTGCTTTTGTTGAAAAAGACATTCAGCATGTTATGGAATATTATTGTTCTGCAAGAAACGACCAGGAGGATGAATACAGAGAGGCCGGGAGAGATTGGAAGCCTCGGGACCTGTGGCCAACTAAGTTGGAGGAAGGGGAGGAACACAGATGGGCGCCGGCACAAGGCCAACCTTGGGTCTTTCTCCTCCCACCACTGGCAGTCCAATTCTGTTCCACCTTCCCCTCTCCTAGCAATCCCCTTCCCCTCCCACCCCTGGGGACTCTGACTTCAGAGGGCTCAAGGTGTGAAGAGGACCAGGGAAAATCCCTGCTGCCCCCTACCATGTTGGCACCTGAAACTGAAGAGAGAACCCCCAAACTCTGAAAAATCCTTGAAGGAGAAAACCTCCTTGGACTCCTTGGCTCAGCCCTGAAACCCAATGAATTCAATTCAAATTCTAGCCCTAGCTGAAATCCAGGGAGGAGTCAACCTGGGACTCCACCCATGGGCCCTTTCAGCTTCTATTGTAAAAGAATCAAACTAAAATCCTCTCTTTGCAGAGGTTCCCAACATGCCAGCC
Source organism: Antechinus flavipes (assembly GCF_016432865.1). Lineage (NCBI taxonomy): Eukaryota > Metazoa > Chordata > Mammalia > Dasyuromorphia > Dasyuridae > Antechinus > Antechinus flavipes. Next base: position 257,647,037 of record NC_067403.1, read on the forward strand.
CTATGCTTGGCACGTCAAGGGCCTCTGCCCACTGGAATCCTGTTTCCAGTGCCCTCTTCTCTTTACCCTCACTTATTTCCACAACCAGACTTTAACCTCACTTCCAGTCCCCATAACAAACCTCTTTTATTAATCTAGGTTTTCGGGTCTATAAATTCCTTTACAGGGAGCCCCTGGGCCCCCAGAAGGGAATCCCCCAAACCCCCTACCCTTGCGCTGCCACTAGACTTCATTTAGACCTCATTTAACTCCCTGACCACCAGAAATCCTAATTTCATTTGGGTTCCCCAAATCTAAACCTCATCAAAACTAAATCCCACTTGCCCTCTCCTTGTTACAGCTCTGACCAGGAGGGATCAATGCCAGGAAACCAAAGGAGGGGATGGAGGGAGGTGACTGATGCCCCCTTAGCCCATCCCCCCACCTCCCCTAGGAGGGGGATGTTTTGGGGTCCCCCTAGAACCCCTCTCCCTTCCCCTCCCAAGTCAATGAGGACAGCAGGAAGTGTTTGCTGGAAAGCCTTTATTGCAAGCTGAGGTCACAGGGGAGCCCTCACCGTTTGCCATTGCGGTTGATGGGGACATTAGCGTGCTGCGGGGAGCTCAGGTGGGCCCTGAGCTTGTATCGGGAGGAGAGCCAGGGGAGCCCTCACTCTTTGCCATTGCAGTTGATGGGGAGATCACTGTGCTGGGAGGAGCTCAGGTAGGTCTTGAGCTTGTATCGGGAGGAGAGCCGGTCTACATAAGCAAAGAGCAAGGGGAAGGCGTCCAGGCAGCCGGGGGCCAGAGTCTGGTGGATCCGCAGCAGGTCCAGCAGGTTGTAATCCACAAAAGAGATCTGGGGGGGAGAGGGGGCCACAGAGCAGGTCGGCCAAGGGGAGCAGGGAGGGAGGGCAGCCCTGTTCTGGGGGCAGGAGTCTGGGCTCTGGGCTCTCCCAGGTCTGACAGCTACATCCCAAAGGTCCCTCACAGAGCCCCGGCTGTCCTCGAGGGCCCCACCGGTTCCTCCACGGCTCTGTGACCCCCAGAGCCTCACCCGGTCCCCAGAGACCCACCTGGTCCCCCAGAGCCTCACCCGGTCCCCCAGAGACCCACCTGGTCGCCCACAATAAAGCCTTTGCCTCCTTGGTTGTTTCTCAGCAAGTCTTCAAAAAGCTTCAGCTTGTTGGGCAGATCCCTCACGTACTCCTCCTTGCCATCATCCTGCAAAACCAAGGCCCCCGGGCTCGCTTAGGGAACAAGGGCGGAGAGGAACAAGTGGGAGCCGTGGCCCATGCCCGGGTCCCACTTCCCAGATTTCTTTCCGGCCTCTCCTCGCCTTCCTGAGTGCCAGCCCCTTCCCTTCCCTGCAGACCTGCCCCTGCTCCAAGGCCATTGCAAGGAGGGGTGGAGGAGACCTGAGTCTGTCTGCTGCCTCACAAAATCTCCCAACCTCAGTTTACCCCACTGTAAGATGGAGACCACATGGACACCCCCCTCTCAGGGCTGCTGGGAGAAAGAATGGGAGAAAACTCTTGGACAATAAATCCCAGGGGACACAACTAAATGGGACAGGCAGGAGAAGGTCCCCCACCCACCCAGGGCCTGGAGGGGCCCCAGGGAGCAACAAGCATCACTCGAGGCAGCTTGGACCCGAACTAGGGCTTCCTGAGTCTGGGGTCGCTCTCTGCCCAGCCCCCCAGGCCTCCTGTCACTCACATAATGGAAGTAGATCAAGTTCAGGTACTTGCGCCGCAGGTCCTCCACATCCTCATTGGTGACATCCAAGAGTGTAGCTTCTTGATCATCCTTCCCGTACAGCCCTGAGCAGGGGGGCAGGGCGTAAAAGGGTGCAGGAACCTTCCCTCCCATCCCCCACCCTCCAGGGCTCTGCTCAGCTCCTATGTCACTGCCTAGGGGAAGCACCTTCTCCCTGGGGTCTCCTCCTTCCAGCCACATTGGCCCACCTGGAGCCCGGGCCCCCCTCCAGCCTTGGCAGAAGCTCTGGGCCCCTCCTGGGCTGCTCAGGGCCTCCAAGGGAGGGGAGTGTTCCCAGAGGCAGAGCTGAGGAGCCCTTGGTCAGGGGCCCGGGGCAGAAAGCCCCCCTGGGCCCTGGACCTCAGCAGTGATGGGAAATCCACTTGGTGTTTGTCGTTTAACTATCTCCCACCCTCTTCCCTTCCCCACATAAGCTCCCTGACCCATTTCTTCCTTCAGACCCTATAGCCGACAACGTGCTTGTATACAGCTGGCACTTAATAGATGCTAGCTGAATTGAAGGGAAAGGGACTTTCCTCTGGGCAGGGACCTTGTCTTCCTCTTCCCTGTTTTCCGGCCTTTCTGAGCCAGGATTGAGCCCCCGGGAGGGGAAGGGGGGGTCCCCGGGCTGGGCCCTACCGAACTGGCGCGCCAGGTATCTCAGGATGGCGTTGCTCTGGTAAACGGTGAAGTCTCCGTCGGTCAACTTGGGATACCTGCAGTCCTGCGGGGCAGAGAGCGGGGCAAGGGGCTGGGCACGTGTCCGGCCGGCACTGCCCGCGCAGCCCCCCGCGCCCCGCCCCCACTGCCCCGCCCCCCCGCGCCCCCTCCTCCCCCGGCGTGGTCACTCACACAGCTGCTCTTCAGTTCCCCCGCCTGACACTTGTCTTGGTTCAGAACTTCCTTCCTCCAGGTGTGGCCCTGGTCCGCCAGGAGCATCCGGATGGCCTCGCATCGGCCTGGGGGGGACGGTGGGGGTTCAGCCCCTGGCCGGCACCCCGGGGACCCCGGGCAGCCGCCTCCTGGGACCTCCCCCTCCCGGGACGGGAGAACCCGGGGCCCAGGAGCCGCATGGGAGGAGGGGCTTCCACGGTTCCCTCCGCGTCCCTGCGGGGAGGGGGGCTCCTCTCCAGAGCCCCCTGCCCCGGCCCCTCCCGGCCCCGGGCCGCCAGTTACCTCGGACAGCGAAGTAGGTGATGGTGTAGGGAGGCACTAGGAGAGAACAGAGCGAGGTCAGGGGCCCGCGCCCCCTGCAGCCGCTCCCCCCGAACCCATCCCCCGGCTCCGGGCGGCCCCCCCGCCCCGGGACAGTCCCAGGCTTACTCTTCAGAGATAGCGGCCCACGGGCTGGCAGGAGAGCAGGTGGCGGCCCCGGGTTCTGCGCTCAGCTTTATAACCCGAATCCCGCCCCGGCCCCGCCCCCGGCTCCCCCACAGGCTCAGTGCTCACCCCACCCGCGATTCCATGCGCCCCCCAAATCCCCCCCCCTTCCCCCGCGATCTCTCCTCCCCCTTTCCGGCACCTGCTCCCTCCCCCACTGCTTCCCTGAAAACTCTCTCCCTTCTCCTTCCCCTCCCCATTCCCATCGCCCCCAGGGCAGCTACATCCCGGGCTCCCTCCTCCCTCTGGTCGGCCCCGGGGCCGCAGAGACGCGGGGGACCCCGCCCTGAGGGCCGTTCTGGAGTCGGGGCTGTGAGCTGCCCAATGCCAAGAACCCGCACCCAGGGTCAGCCTTCTGAGGAGGGGTCTTGCTAACCAGTTCTAGGCCCTTCCTAGAAAAGGGGGCATCCCCGGTGCTTCCTCACGGCTGCCACTCACTTTCCTAAGGCCCAGACCTGACCCTGTCACTCCCTAGCTCCAACACCTTCGATGGCTCCCTAACTTCTACAAATTAAGGCTTCCTAGCCTGGCACCTCAGGCCTCGTGCCCCCTGGCTGCTGCCTGCTGTCCCAAGCTCCCCCCCCCCTTCACCAGCTCCATTCCGGGGCTCTCCCATTTTTGCCTGCCTTTCCCTGACCTTCCCTCTCCTTCCCAGGGTCCCCCCATCTGCACAAAATGGCCCTGGAGCCCGAAGCCTCCCCCCTGCTCATTGCCCCCTCTTAGAGTCATTGAGGGGAAGCCCAGAGCTCTCAGTGCCCGCTCCCTCCTCAGTTTTTCTCCCTGTGCCTGATTTGTCCATCTTCTTCCCCTTTCCCTCTTTTCTACATGAATGTATTTTCCCTTTTTCCTTCTCTTTCTTCTTCTTACAGACCCCAACCTAAACCCACTCAGGCCCTGTTTCTTCCATCATACACCTTGAAGAAATGAGAGATTGGATAATGGTTTCCTCTCCACCAACTAAAATATTATTACCATTGCCTTGTCTTATAGCTTCTCTCAAGGGGGTAAATAATCTTCACTTTCTAGACTACTCTGCACTTTGTTCCTCCTCCTTGCCTAACATCCTGTATTTCATTAAGGAAACTTTTTTCCCTCCGATCCTGACCATAGTTTCTGAGACTCTAGAGCTGCCACGTTTGGCTTCGGTTTGGTTTGTTTTGGTTTTTGACAAGGAAGCTCTGGATTCTGGCTGTGATGTTTCTCAGACTTTTCTTTTTGCATTTCTTTTGGGAGACCGTCCGTGGATTCGCTATTTATTTAGGCCTCTGGTTCTAATCAAGCTAGGCTTGATTTAAACTTGCTTGAAATAGTGTGCAGGCTCTTTTCTTTTTTTTTTAAATTGAGTTCTTCGTGGAGTGCAATGGCTCTTGAATTCCCTATACTTGGCCTGTTTTCCAGCTCAGCTTTTTTTGTTTTTTGCAATTTCCTCCTATTTTTCAAAATCTGTTAATTTTCGGTATGGAAGAATTGCCCAAGTTTAACATGTATTGCATTGCTTGTCTAGGGGAGAGAGGGGGGAGAAAGAAAAACTTGTAACACAGAGTTTTGTAAGGGTGAATGTGGAAAGCTGTTTTTGCACTTATTTTGAAAATAAAAAGCTATTATTAAAAAATCTTTTAATTTTATTCTATTATTTCTTGCTTTTGGAGGGAGTTCTTCATTTCTATTAAGTCTCTCTTTTTTTTTTTTTTCCAGGAAATTGTTTTCTGGAGCAAGGTTTACCGTTCTAAGTGACATTCTCTCAATTCTTTCTTCAAGAACTTATTTGAATTCCAAAGGACTCGTGATAAAGAACGTTATGCACGTTCAGAGAGAACTGATAACCTTCATGCGTGAAAATTCAAATACAATTTTTTCCCTTTTTTGAAGTAAGGCTAAAGTGGAAAGATGTATTGCATGATTTCACACGGATAACACAAATCCTATTGGTTGCCTTCTCGATGGGGAGGGGAGAGGAGGGGATGGAGGGAAAGAATTTGGAACTCAAAAAAAAATTTTAATGACTTTTTAAAAGTTTATGACCTTATTTTATTTATTTTTTATTTTATTTAATGACATTTTTTAAAGGGCTTCTTTTGGGGGCAGCTAGATGGCTATAGATAGAGTGATGCCCTTGGAGTTGGGTTCAAACTTGAGTTCAAATCTGTCCTCAAACCTTTTAACGATTCCTAAACAAATCAGCTAACCCCAATTGCCTCCACAGCAACAAAAGAGAGAAAAATAAAAAGTGGCTTGTTTTTCACCTCTTGATTGACTTCTTCCAGGTATTTCTAGAGTGCTTGTGGAAAGTCCATTTTCGGTCCACAAGTCTCTGCTTGCAGTTGTGGATTTGTATTTCCCATAATTCTTGATACTCAGTTGTTTTTTCCCACATAGTCATCTTTAGTTCCTGACTTTCAACTTCCAGACTTGGGCCCTTCCTGAGTCTTTACAGTTCAGAATCCTAATATTCAGGGAACTTTCTAGTATTTCAAGACAGTGTTAGGGACCTCAAATTGCCAAGGGAAAGGAAGAAGGACAAAGGAAATAAGCGTTTCTATCGAACTTACATTGTGCTAAGGCTTTTTTTTTTTTTTTTTTTAATAAATATCTCATTTGACCTTCTCAACAGTGCTAGGATACTGAAGAAACAGGTACACAACGGTCAGATGACTGGCTCAAGGTCACCAAGCTAGTTAAGTGTCTGAAGCTGCTCTCCCCGACTTCATCCCCCATCCCATTTGGGGGATGTCACCAGGCTGGTGGCTGTGCTCAGCTGTGACCGCATCCAGACACCCACCTTCCCTTCTCTGGGTCCCTGCCTGAGGGGCCCTTCCCTATTACCTCGGGGCTTTTTGGCAGTTCTCAGGGCAGCTGCCCTTTCCCCTAATGGTCCAGCTTTCCAGGTTTGACTGGGGTCAGGAGGGAGGCCTGGACAATATGCTGCTGCTCGGGCAGGAAATCTCAGAATTTTGACGGGGGAGATGACAACATTAGACCCGAGTCTGAGGAGTTGAAGAGCACAGTCGTTTGGAGAAATATTGGGGAGCAGCGGACAGCTGCTCCAGAGGTACAAGGTGATGAGTGGGGGTCATGGCTGTGGGAGGGGAGGGGAGGGCTCGGGGGTATTCTGGAGTAAGAGAGGAGACCAGGAGTCCTCCACAGAAATGGGAAGTTGAGTAGCTGGGTGGGGAGGGGATTGGGGCAGGGGAGGCAGAGAAGAGAATCCATTTTGTTCCTCTTGAGCTGAAGTTTCTCGTGGGACATCCAGGAACCAGTGGAGATGGGGGCTGGGAATTCAGGAGGGGCTGATGGGAAGAGACTTGCGTCTAGAACTACTGGAGAGAAGACTTGGCGACTGATTGGAATCGGGTGGGGAGGGGGGGAGGCCAACTAAAGAGTCTGGGACGAAGCCGGGGAAGAGTCTGAAGGTGAAGGGCAGGCAAAGGCCTATAAACCTGGGCGCGACCTCTGATCCAGCAATTTATTAGGTTTACAATCCAAAGCGATCATAAAAAAGGGAAAAGGAGCCACATCCACAAAAATGTCACAGCGGCTCTTTCTGTGGTGGCGAGGAATTGGAAATGGATCGTTTGGGAATGGCTGAACAAGCTGTGGCACAGGGATGTGACGGAAGCCTGGCACACAGTAAGAGAAGGGGAGGAGATGGCTCAGTGGGTAGAGCACCAGCCCTGAAGTCAGGAGGACCTGAGTTCAAATCCAGCCTCAGACACTTAAGAATTCCTGGTTGTATGACCATGGGAAAGTCACTTAACCCCACCTCTCTCAGCAAAAAGCAAAAAGAAGAAGAGAAACAAACAGAAAAGAGAGAGAGAGGTCTGAGCTCTCCTCCACTTTCTTTTTCACTCCCCTGCCTCCACCCACCACCAGAATCGTCATTTCCTAATACAACACATCAGGACTGGCACAAAGAGTGGGCGGGGGCCATTCTTTCTCCAAGCTTATATATTAATAGAGCATGGTTCAATTACTATTTAGCCTCATGTGCTTGGGACCTCAGTGCATCAACTCAAGCCTCAGCCCATTACAATCATGAACCGGTGGAGTTCCGAAAACCCCAGAAAGACATGACGCTGAGGGACGGGAGTGGATGCAAAGCATTGTACACCGCAACGAGGCAGAACATTGTACACAGCAACGATGCAGAACATTGTACAAAACAACGATGCAGAGCATTGTACAAAACAACGATGCAGAACATTGTACACAGCAACGATGCAGAATATTGTACACAGCAACGATGCAGAGCATTGTGCAAAACAACGATGCAGAACTGTAATGGGCTGAGGCTTGAGTTGATGCACTGAGGTCCCAAGCACATGAGGCTAAATAGTAATTGAACCATGCTCTATTAATATATAAGCTTGGAGAAAGAATGGCCCCCGCTCACTCTTTGTGCAAGTCCTGATGTGTTGTATAGGAAATGACGATTTTGGTGGGTGGAGGCAGGGGAGTGGAAAAGGAAGGGGAGGAGAGACTTTTGGGACTGCCATTACCACAGTTGGCTCCACGGTTGGCTCCACGGTTGGCTCGGCTCGCGTCGGTCTCTCTTAGCTGCCTTCCTGTCGCAACTGCCTATATTTGCTATCGCAATCTTTCTTGCCTATATTTGCTATCGCAATCTTTATTCACCTCTTCACTTCAATAAATATTGAAGATTTTCCCCTCAACCTGAATTCCTGACTCCGGCTGATTTTAAATACACGGTCATTACATTTGGCGCCCAACGTGGGGCAAAGTGGAGTTCATGCTGCAATCACCTATGACCTACTTACAGGTGTCGGTCCTTATGCAAATGTCGCAGCACAAATTAATTATTCTGTAGCAGCATATGAGCAAATTGCTGCTAATGCTATCAAAGCGTGGGCTTCCCTCCACAATAAAGACGACAAGGGGGGGGCCTTCACAAAAATAACACAAGGGCCAAATGAACCCTTTGCTGACTTTGTGGGACGCTTGCAGACAGCTATCACAAGAACAAATGGAGAAAATCCAATAACAGACGTTTTGATAAGGCAGCTTGCTAAGGAAAATGCTAATGAGGTTTGCAGAAGAATTATACTAGGACTGCGCAGGGATGCTCCTTTAGAGGAGATCATAAGACGCTGTGCCACAGTGGGCACAGGTGCTTTTTATACCCAGGCTATGGTGCAGACTTCCCAAAATCCAAACATGGGAAGACAGAATCCCTCTTGGCAAGGGACTTCCAGAGAGACTCGTAGATGCTTTCAGTGTGGAAAAGTAGGGCATCTGAAAGCTCAATGTTGGTATAGAGATAGAATGGGAAAACAAGGTGGGAGAACAAGACCCCAAACCCCATGTCCAAAATGCAACAGAGGCTTCCATTGGGCCTCAGAATGTAGACAGATTCAGGGAAACGGGATGAGGGGCCCAGCCCTAGGGCCCAAGGCAAAAAACACTTGGGGCATGATGGCAGCCAATGGTGCACCCAGGGAGGGCCTAGAAGTCCAGTACCCAGACATGACCAATCAGCCAGAAAGCCATATGATGGGAGAAGGGGATTACACAGTCAACCAGCCAGGAAGCAACCTGATGGCAGAAGGGAATTACAATTGGGGAGACTAGAGCTGTATGCAGCTGGGACAACTGAGATACCCCCTGGAGAGGTGAAATCTGTTCCTCTCCAGCCTATGGCTCCCTTACCTCCAGACACAGTAGGCTTGACCATTTCACCTCCTTTTTGTACGTACAAAACAGTGTCCATCCACACACTGATGTGGGAAACTGGGGAATGTGTAGATAATATCCCAGTCACTAATACAGGTAGACAATGTGTGACTTATCACTCAGGAGAAGTAGTAGCATCAGGTTTACTCATACAGAATCCTAATAAGCAACCTGGTGATAGTCACCCAGATTCTGGCTCCAGACCACAAAATCCAGGAATTTACTGGACAGCAGCTGTAACAGCTGACCGACCTATGCTCACGATCTATATAAATGGCCTACCATTGGAAGGATTGGTAGACACAGGTGCAGATCGTACAGTCATTAGAGGTGCCAATTGGCCCGGTCACTGGCCAAAGATTAAAGCAGACAGCTACATGTCTGGAGTAGGAGGATCAATAGCAGCTGAAGTTAGTGCTGCCCCTATGAGATGGACTTTTGAAGGCAAAACAGGAGTTTTTACTCCTTTTATAGTTGAAAAACTCCCCATCAATCTGTGGGGAAGAGATGTTTTACAACAATTAGGATTAAAAATGAGTACTTCGGTTTTTTAAGTAGGGCTGCTGTTGAAGGCCTGCCAACACTTTCACCTGTTCCTATCCAATGGAAAACTGATACACCAGTGTGGATAGAACAGTGGCCCTTAGGTAGCGATAAAATTCATGCCTTATTAGATATAGTACAGGAACAGCTTGAACAAGGACATTTACAACCTTCTCTAAGTCCTTGGAATTCCCCAGTGTTTGTTGTAAAAAAGAAATCGGGAAAATGGAGGATGCTCACTGATTTAAGAAAAGTAAATGAACAGATGGAAACTATGGGAACTCTTCAGCCTGGACTTCCATCTCCTACTCAATTGCCTAGAGAGTGGCCTCTTTGGGTCATCGATATTAAGGATTGTTTCTATTCTATCCGTCTGGATAAGGAGGATATGAAAAGACTTGCCTTTTCAGTGCCCAGCGTTAACTTAGCTGAGCCTTATAAAAGATATGAATGGACAGTTTAGCCACAGGGAATGAAAAACAGCCCCACTATGTGTCAAATGTATGTTGCTGCTGCTCTTGCTCCAATTAGAAAAGCATTTCCAAAAGTTATACTATTACATTATATGGATGATATATTGGGATGTGCACCTGAGGAACAAATGCTAGAAGCATGTCTACAAAAGACCATAGAAACACTAAGATACTACAAATTATACATAGCTGAAGAGAAAATTCAAAGACATGCTCCTTTTCAATATTTAGGATATGAAGTATACCCTTAGGTGCTTACAGTACAAAAACTGTCCTTAAGAACAGAGAAGCTAAACACCTTAAATGATTTTCAGAAATTGATAGGAGATATCCAATGGATGCGACCAGTGTTAGGCTTGACTACCTATCAGTTACAACCATTATATGATATTTTAAGGGGAGACAGTGCTTTAAATTCACCACGCCAGCTTACAAAAGAAGCTCAAGAGGCTTTGAGAGAAGTTGAACTGGCTTTATCCAATGTGGTTGAAAGAGTCACTCAAAAACCCTTGGAAATATCAGTTTTTGCCACACAAGAGGCACCCACAGCAGTCCTTCATCAAGGAGACAGTGTGATAGAGTGGGTGAACCTCCCGGCATAACCAGAACAAAGCCTTACTCCTTACCCAGTGCTTGTGGCTAGAATTTTGTTAAAGGCCATTAAGTGAACAGTACAATTATCTGGGGCAAGACCTGATAAGATATACACCTTTTACACCAATACACAAATTAATGTGTGTTGTGAGACCATCCCAGAGTGGCAAATTTTATTAGCCATGGCTCCAAATTTTACACATGGCTCTCCATTAAAGATAACTAGACTTTTACATAATTGGCGATGGATTCTTGAAGAAAAAGTTTCTAAAGTTCCTCTTAAAGGACCAACTATCTTTACAGATGCGTCCAAACACAATATTTGCGCTGTATACTCTCATGACTTAACGATAAAGAGAGTAGTCAGAACTCCTTTTCAGTCCACTCAGCAGAACGAATTATATGCGATCATGTTAGCTCTCACTTATTACCCAGGCAACATAAATATATCTGATTCAGCCTATTCAGTAGGTGTGGTACAAAGAATTGCCACAGCCCAAATAAAATTTGCAGCTTCTAATATATATCAGCTCTTTAAGGAACTTCAGGAGCAAGTGAGAAAACATCCAGGTAAGATTTATATCTTGCATGTCCACTCACATAGTGGACTCCCAGGCCCTATTTTTGATGGGAACTCAAAGGCAGATAGCCTTTTAACTATGTTAGCCAGTACGCCTTTATTTCAGGAGGCCCAGGAATCCCATTTTAAATACCATCAGGCTGCTCGAGCTTTGCGTTTACAATTTGGGATTACAAAAGAGGAAGCTAGGAGCATAGTAAAAAGCTGTACAGCTTGCCTTCCTTTCCACGCTCCTACACTGTCTCCAGGGAAGAACCCTCGTGGTTTGAGACCCAATGAAATCTGGCAAATGGATGTGACCCATTATAAATCTTTCGGTCGTCTGTCTTTTATCCATGTTGTGGTAGACACCTTTTCAGGATTCACTTTTGCCATACCAGCAGCAAAAGAGACAGCCCGAGTGGTCACTGAATTCCTTATCCAAGCATTTGCCATTATGGGAGTGCCACAAGCAATAAAAACAGACAATGGTCCTGCATACACCTCCAAACATTTTGCACACTTTTGTGCACAGTATAAGATTTTACACACCACTGGCATACCCTTTAATCCTCAAGGACAGGCAATAGTAGAGAGGAGAAACAGAGACATTAAGACGCTGCTCCAAAAACAAAAGAAAGGGGGAGCCACAGGTAACCCTAGAGAGCCTCTAAATCTAGCTCTTTATACTATTAATTTCTTCATTTTTGACTGGCTCCGGCACTGGCTCCGGCAGACAGGTTTTATAACCCACCGGAAGGGCAGTGTCCAGTTCAAGCAGCTCCACTATCTTTAGATAATCGCCAGGTGATGTGGAGAGACCCAGAAAGTGGTGAATGGAAGGGACCAGATAGGCTAACTGCTTGGGGGAGAGGGTTTGCTTGTATCTCTACAGGTGGAGAAGAAATCAGATGGGTGCCAACGAGCCGTATTCGCCTTGTTCATCGCAGAGAGACGGAGCAGACCCTTGAAACGAAGGAGAAGACCCAAGAAACATCGGGTGGCTGTGTTGCTGATTGTGCTCACCATTGAAAGAGTGTGGCAGTTATGGCGTTTGACTCATGGACATAGAAAATCATTGGACTTCAAAACCCTCAGAAATCATTGGATTCTCTGAGACATTAGATTGTTGTAGGACTTTAAATCCCTCAGGAATCATTGGATTCTTTGAGACATAAGACTTGAAAGCGCTCAGGAATCATTGGATTCTCTGAGAAATGATATGACTGTTACAGGACTTCAAAATCTGCTGGAATCATTGGATTCCCTAAGACATAAAAAGACTTTTGCTAGACTTCAAAAACTTGGGGGGATCATTGGATTCCCTGATATGTGAAGCATGGACAATAGATTGGTTTTGGACTATCTCTTGGCTGCTGAAGAAGATGTATGTGTGACTGCTGTTTACATACTCTCCTTCTAGGACTTCTGGCAATCTTTTACAACACAATGTTGATTCATATTGTTTGTTATACCGTTAATTGGGTGAATAATTCATGTTTGTTACACCACATCAAGCCTGCACTGACTGTGGGGAGAGTCATCACTAATAGCCTCTGCGTTGTTGCTATGTGCTTGTGTAATACTTCCCATGCTGATGGGTTTGTGCGTAATAAGACCCTTGAGCCCAGAAACCTGCTAGCAACCCCCACTTCCCTTTGGTGCTTTTCATCTCCCTTCCTGAGATGTCAGGGAGGGCGTGATTATCTCCTTTTTAGTGCTTTCACCTCCCTTCCTGAGAAGTCAGGGGGGTCGTGATCACCTCCCCTTGGGGGCTCTGACCTCCCTGAGGAGTCAGGGATGGCATGATCACCTGTGTTCAAAAACAAAAGAAAGTGGGAGATATAATGGGCTGAGGCTTGAGTTGATGCACTGAGGTCCCAAGCACATGAGGCTAAATAGTAATTGGGCCATACTCTATTAACATATAAGCTTGGAGAAAGAATGGCCCCCGCCTACTCTTTGTGCAAGTTCTGATGTGTTGTATAGGAAGTGGGTGGAGGCAGGGGAGTGAAAAAGGAAGGGGAGGAGAGCTCAGCTGTCACTTGTTCTGTTATCTGATTTCCTGTCGCAGTTGCCCATATTGCTATCGCAATCTTTCTTGCCTATATTTGCTATCGCAATCTTTATTCACCTCTTCACTTGAATAAAGACTGAAGATTTTTTCCCTTAACCTGAGTTCCTGACTCCGGCTGATTTAAAATACGCGATCATTACACAGGATCTGGTGGTTCATCAGCAGGTCCAGCAGGTTGTAATCCACAAAAGAGATCTGCAGGGGAGAGGGGGCCACAGAGCAGGTCGGCCAAGGGGATCAGGGAGGGAAGGCAGCCCTGTTCTGGGGGCAGGAGTCTGGGCTCTGGGCTCTCCCAGCTCTGCAGATCCCAAAGATCCTTCACAGAGCCCCAGCTGCCCTCGAGGGCCCCACCGGTTCCTCCAGGGCTCTGTGACCCCTAGAGACCCACCTTGTCCCTCAGAGCCTCACCTGGGCCCCCACAATAAAGGCTTTGCCTCCTTGGTTCTGTCTCAGCAAGTCTTCAAAAAGCTTCAGCTCTTTGGCCAGATCCCTCACCTACTCCTCCTTGTCATCAGCCTGCAAAACCAAGGCCCCCGGGCTCACTTAGGAAACAGGGGCCGCTGGACAGAGGCAGGGAGGAGGGCTGGGGCAGAATGCTCCCCAGCGCTCTGTCCCCCACCTGCTCCCTGGGGTCGGAGCCTACTGAGCTGGCGCCCCAGGTATTTCAGGACCGCATTGCTCTGGTAAATGGTGAAATCTCCGTCGGTCATCTTGGGATACCTGCCGAAGTCCTGCGGGACAGAGAGCGGGGCAAGGGGCTGAGCTCGGGTCCACTGCCTGCGCAGCCCCCTGCGCCCTGCCTCCCACTGCCCCGCCTCCAGTTTCGCTGCCTAGCACCTGTTTTGGTTCAGAACTTCCACCTTCCAGGTCTGGCCCTGGTCCCCCAGGAGCTTCCGGATGGCCTCGCATCAGTCTGGGGGGGACGGTGGGGGTTCAACCCCTGGCCCAGCAACCCGAGGCCAGCACCCTGGGGACCCCGGGCAATGAGGGGCTGGGCAGCCGCCTCCTGGGACCTCCCCCTCCCGGGACGGGAGAATCCCGGGGCTCAGGACCAGCACGCGGGAGGGAGTTTCCACGGTTCCGTCCCGCGTCCCTGCGGGGAGGGGGGCTCCTCTCCAGAGCCCCCTGGCCCGCCCCCTCCCGGCCCCAGGCCGCCAGAAGGAAATCATAAATCACTCCAGTATCTGCCAAGAAAACCCCAGATGAAGTCAAGAAGACTCAGAAGTGCCTAGAAAAGCTGAACCGCAGCAGCAACCAAATCACCAAATTCTAAACGTTTTTCTCAGTTATTGGAGCCGCCAGCAGGGTCTCCATAGCTCCCTCTTCCTCCAGTCTCTCCCATAACAGCTTCTCCTTGTTGTCATCCTTGGCAGTTTGGGCGTGCATGTGTGAGTTCACTTAGGTTTTTCCCATCACTCACTTATTTTCGAGCATCTTTCATCTGGTTGTTGATTCTTTGAGTTTCTTCTCTTTTGGAAGCTCCTCCAGGTCCTGTTTGCTTCTCTCTGGGGGAAGGATCTGAGGCTTGCCTCTTGTTTGTCCTTCCCTATCAGTCTCAGGGATCATCCAAGACTTCTCAATACTGCTTTGGTGACAATTTGGGGACCCTAGGTGACTCCCTCATTTACTTGGGCTGCATTTTGGCTTGCAAAGGGTTTGTCAGGTTGTGTAAGTGAGATGTTCTCTTTTACCTTCTGTGTCGCCCAGGCCCCTTAAGGAGGAAAGAATTCTCTTCCTGACGAAAAATCTGCCAGGTACCGCAGCCCTTTCCTTCTTTCCTGCCCCTGGACTTGGATTAGTAGTAGTAGTAGTAAGATTCATTAATTAGTAAGATTATTAATATTACTAAGATCCAACCTGCAGAGCTGGGCTGGACAGCACCTCCCTTCTAAAGCCTCAGGAGTTAAGTGAAAGTTTGTGCACAGTGTTTGCCTGGTGACCCCCTTGCCCCACTCTGCTCCCATTACTGCAGAGATGGAAGGGGACCCCAGCCCTGAGGGCCATTCTGGAGTCTGTCTTAGGAGCTGCCCAATGCCAAGAACCCAGCACTCAGGGCCAGCCTTTGAGGATTATTTTATCTCCTTTAAGCCTCTCAACACTGCTAGCCTGCTCTAGGCTTTTCCTAGAAAAGGGCATCCCTGTCCTTCCTCAAAGCTGCCCACTCATTTTCCTAACCTGACCCTTTCACTCCCTAGCTCCAATACCTGCAATGGCTCCCTAACTTCTATAATTTAAAGCTTCTTAGCCTGGCAGGTCACACCTTGTACCCCCTGGCTGCTGCCTGCTGTCCCAAGCTCATCCCCCCCTTTCACCAGCTCCATTCTGCGGCTCTCCCATTTTTGCCTGCCTTTCCCTGACCTTCCCTCTCCTTCCCCGGGTCCCCCCATCTGCACAAAATGACCCTGGAGCCTGAAGCCTCTCCCCTGATCATTGCCCCCTCTCAGAGTTATTGTGGGGAAGCTTTCTCAGGGCTCAGCGCTCTCAGTGCCCACTCCCTCCTCAGTTTCTCTCTCTGTGCCTGATTTGTCCGTCTTCTTCCCCTTTACCTCTTTTCTACATTAATGTATTTTCCCTTTTCCCATCTCTTTCTTCTTCTTACAGACCCCAACCTAAACCCACTCAGGCCCTGTTTCTTCCATCATACACCTTGAAGAAATGAGAGATTGGATAATGGTTTCCTCTCCACCAACTAAAATATTATAACCATTGCCTTGTCTTATAGCTTCTCTCAAGGAGGTAAATAATCTTCACTTTCTAGACTACTCTGCACTTTGTTCCTCCTCCTTGCCTAACATCCTGTATTTCATTAAGGAAACTTTTCCCCCTCCGATCCCGACCATAGTTTCTGAGACTCTAGAGCTGCCACGTGGGTGGATTCTATATTCATTTAGGCCTCTGGTTCTAATCAAGCTAGGCTTGATTTAAACTTGCTTGAAATAGTGTGCAGGCCCTTTTCTTTTTTTTAAATTGAGTTCTTCGTGGAGTGCAATGGCTCTTAAATTCTCTATACTTGGCCTGTTTTCCAGCTCAGCTTTTTTGTTTTTTGCAATTTCCTCCTATTTTTCAAAATCTGTTAATTTTCGGTATAGAAGAATCACCCAAGTTTAACATGTATTGCATTGCTTGTCTAGAGGAGAAAGGGAGAAGGAAGAAAGAAAAACTTGTAACAGAGTTTTGTAAGGGTGAATGTGGAAAGCTGTTTTTGCACTTATTTTGAAAATAAAAAGCTATTATTAAAAATCTTTTAATTTTATTCTACTATTTCTTGCTTTTGGAGGGAGTCCTTCATTTCTATTTTTTTTTTATATTTTATAAATTTAAATTAGTTCATGAGTTCCATGGGCATCCACATTTTACCACACATACAACTCTTGACCCGACAGATTTTTTTTCTTCCTCATTGAAATAATTTATTTTTGTGTCTTCATAATTTAATTCTTGTTAGTTTTCTTTCTTTTTTTTTTAATTTTTATTTAATAATTACTTTATATTGACACTCGTTTCTGTTCCAATTTTTTTTCCCTCCCTCCCTCCACCCCCTCCCCTAGATGGCAAGCAGTCCTTTATATGTTGGATATGTTGCAGTATATCCTAGATACAATATATGTTTGCAGAACCGAACAGTTCTCTTGTTGCATAGGGAGAATTGGATTCAGAAGGTAGAAATAACCCGGGAAGAAAAACAAAAATGCAGATAGTTCACATTCGTTTCCCAGTGTTCTTTCTTTGGGTGTAGCTGCTTTTGTCCGTCATTTATCAATTGAAACTCAGGTCTCTTTGTCAAAGAAATCCCCTTCCATCAAAATATGTCCTCATACAATATCGTTGTCGAAGTGTATAATGATCTCCTGGTTCTGCTCATTTCACTTAGCATCAGTTCATGTAAGTCTCGCCAGTCCTCTCTGTATTCATCCTGCTGGTCATTTCTTACAGAACAATAATATTCCATAACATTCATATACCATAATTTACCCAGCCATTCTCCAATTGATGGGCATCCATTCATTTTCCAGTTTCTAGCCACTACAGACAGGGCTGCCGCAAACATTTTGGCACATACAGGTCCCTTTCCCTTCTTTAGTATTTCTTTGGGATATAAGTCCAATAGAAACACTGCTGGATCAAAGGGTATGCACAATTTGATAATTTTTTGGGCATAATTCCAGATTGCTCTCCAGAATGGTTGGATTCGTTCACAACTCCACCAACAATGCAATAGTGTCCCAGTTTTCCCGCATCCCCTCCAACATTCATCATTATTTTTTCCTGTCATCTTAGCCAATCTGACAGGTGTGTAGTGGTATCTCAGAGTTGTCTTAATTTGCATTTCTCTGATCAATAATGATTTGGAGCACTCTTTCATATGAGTGGTAATAGTTTCAATTTCATCCTCTGAAAATTGTCTGTTCATATCCTTTGACCATTTATCAATTGGAGAATGGCTTGATTTCTTATAAATTTGAGTCAGTTCTCTATATATTTTGGAAATGAGGCCTTTATCAGAACCTTTAACTGTGAAAATGTTTTCCCAGTTTGTTGCTTCCCTTCTAATCTTGTTTGCATTAGTTTTATTTGTACAAAGGCTTTTTAATTTGATGTAATCGAAATTTTCTATTTTGTGGTCAGTAATGGTCTCTAGTTCATCTTTGGTCACAAATTTCTTTCTCCTCCACAAGTCTGAGAGATAAACTATTCTATGTTCCTCTAATTTATTTATAATCTCGTTCTTTATGCCTAGGTCATAGACCCATTTTGATCTTATCTTGGTATATGGTGTTAAGTGTGGGTCCATGCCAGTCCTTCATTTCTATTAAATCTCTCTCTCTTTTTTTTTCCAGGAAATTGTTTTTTGGAGCAAGGTTTACCATTCTAAGTGACATTCTCTCAATTCTTTCTTCAAGAACTCTTTGTCTCTCTGTCTTATTTCCTCTCTCTCCCTTTCTCTGTCTCTCTTTGTCTCTCTGTCTTATTTCCTCTCTCTCCCTTTCTCTGTCTGTTTCCTTTGGTCTTTCTGCCTTATTTTCTCTCTCTCCCTTTCTCTGTCTGTCCCTTTGTCTCTCTGTCTTATTTCCCCTCTCTCCCTTTCTCTGTCTGTCTCTCTTTGTGTCTCTGCTTTATTTCCCCTCTCTCCCTTTCTCTGTCTCTCTTTGTCTCTCTGCCTTATTTCCTCTCTCTCCCTTTCTCTGTCTGTCCCTTTGTCTCTCTGCCTTATTTCCTCTCTCTCCCTTTCTCTGTCTGTCTCTCTTTGTCTCTCTGCCTTATTTCCTCTCTCTCCCTTTCTCTGTCTGTCTCTATTGGTCTGTCTTATTTCCTCTCTCTCCCTTTCTGTCTGTCCCTTTGTCTCTGTCTGATTTCCTCTCTCTCCCTTTCTCTGTCTCTCTTTGTCTCTCTGCCTTATTTCCTCTCTCTCCCTTTCTCTGTCTGTCCCTTTGTCTCTCTGCCTTATTTCCTCTCTCTCCCTTTCTCTGTCTGTCTCTCTTTGTCTCTCTGCCTTATTTCCTCTCTCTCCCTTTCTCTGTCTGTCTCTATTGGTCTTTCTGTCTTATTTCCTCTCTCTCCCTTTCTGTCTGTCCCTTTGTCTCTGTCTGATTTCCTCTCTCTCCCTTCTCTGTCTCTCTTTGTCTCTCTGCCTTATTTCCTCTCTCTCCTTTCTCTGTCTGTCCCTTTGTCTCTCTGCCTTATTTCCTCTCTCTCCCTTTCTCTGTCTGTCCCTTTGTCTCTCTGCCTTATTTTCTCTCTCTCCCTTTCTCTGTCTGTCTCTCTTTGTCTCTCTGCCTTATTTCCTCTCTCTCCCTTTCTCTGTCTGTCTCTATTGGTCTTTCTGTCTTATTTCCTCTCTCTCCCTTTCTGTCTGTCCCTTTGTCTCTGTCTGATTTCCTCTCTCTCCCTTTCTCTGTCTCTCTTTATCTCTCTGCCTTATTTCCTCTCTCTCCCTTTCTCTGTCTATCCCTTTGTCTCTCTGCCTTATTTCCTCTCTCTCCCTTTCTCTGTCTGTCTCTCTTTGTCTCTCTGTCTTATTTCCTCTCTCTCCCTTTCTCTGTCTGTTTCTATTGGTCTTTCTGCCTTATTTTCTCTCTCTCCCTTTCTCTGTCTGTCCCTTTGTCTCTCTGTCTTATTTCCCCTCTCTCCCTTTCTCTGTCTGTCTCTCTTTGTGTCTCTGCCTTATTTCCCCTCTCTCCCTTTCTTTGTCTGTCTCTCTTTGTCTCTCTGCCTTATTTCCTCTCTCTCCCTTTCTTTGTCTGTCTCTCTTTGTCTCTCTGCCTTATTTCCTCTCTCTCCCTTTCTCTGTCTGTCTCTATTGGTCTTTCTGCCTTATTTCCTCTCTCTCCCTTTCTCTGTCTGTTTCTATTGGTCTTTCTGCCTTATTTCCTCTCTCTCCCTTTCTCTGTCTGTCTCTCTTTGTCTCTGTCTTATTTCCTCTCTCTCCCTTTCTCTGTCTCTCTTTTTCCCTGTTTCTCCCTCTCTCTGTCCCGTTTTCTCCCTCTTCTTCTCCACCCTACTCCAGTTAAAAGAAGAGCAGCAAATAATGTCCGTACTCTCTTCAGTGATTATTTCTTCATCCAAAAAGCGAAGGGAAAAATCAGAATCTGCAAACTGTAGGCCAGTGACCTTGACCTTGGTTCCTAGAGTAAGATTTTCCCAGTTTTGGCTGCCAGTGTCTTTGCAAGTTCTCCAGATAGAAAATTGTGGTGATCCCTGCCATCTGGGGGAGGGGATGGGTGGGAAGGAAGAGAAAAATTGGAACAAAGGGTTTTGCAGTTGTTAATGCTGAAAAATTACCCATGCATATATCTTGTAAATAAAAAGCTATAATCGGAAAAAAAGAAAAGAAAAGAAAATTGTGCTGATCTCAGCACTTGCTCATCTCCAGGGTCCTTCTTTTCTTTCAGCAACTTTTAGGGGTGCGTACCTCACACATGGGAAGCCATTCCTTTAAGGAGTCTAGACCTGCCTAAGCATATCTCCCACTTGCCTCAAGAAAGCTTAGTTGGGGGCAGCTAGGCGGTGCAATGGATCGAGCACCAGCCAGAAGGACCTGAGTTCAAATCTCAGAAACTTAACACTTCCTTGGACCTTGGACAAGTGACTTAACCCCTTGGTTAACCCATTGGGGTTAAAAAAAAGAGCTTAGTTGATATCTCAGGATATAAATATCTAGATAGATGGATGGATGAATGGATAGATAGGGAGGTGACTAGATATGTAGAAGGATGGATGGGTGGATGAATACAAAGACATATAGATGGATGAATTACTGACAGAGACAGATAAATAGATGGCTATAGACAGACGCACAGATAGAGATGAAATCCCTAGGGATTAGTCTTTCATCTGAGGAACGTGTAAATTCTGAAACTACATGTCTGCCTATTTCTACATCTACCTCTCTCTATCTCTCTCTATCTCTCTGTCTCTCTCTCTCTCTCCCTGTGTCCTGACTGTCTTTCTTTCTCTCTTTCTGCTCTCTGGGATTTATATATATAAATTTATAGTTGCCAAGGGCTACACCTGCCCTGCTCTGGGGGTTCCCTCTGGGATCAGAGTCTGCTCTTCCTCCCCCCTTCTGCCCCAACTGCATGGAAGTAGGAACTTGTCCTCCCCCTCCCTAAGGAGATAGAACCTCCCCCTTCTCCCAGTGGCAGCATTAATCACCTCCCACACAGGAGCAGCCCTCAAAGTCTCCTCTTACTCAAAGGGCAGGGGGACAGGCTGAGAGCCAAGAACCTGGGGGTTACCCCCTCCAAAGGCAGGAGCTGCTTACCCTTCCTGGAAGGAGGAGACCCAGACCCAGGAGGAGGGGGCAGGTGACGGGGGCTGCAGCAGAGCCGGCTTTGGGGGATGCAGTTTGTCTAAAGCTCCTCTGCATCTTTTGGGGTCTATGCAATTGTCCTGTCATCTAGTCCTTATCAGGGCACTAGGGGGCGCCACAGTGCAGAGTGCTGGGTTTCCTGGTTCAAATCCAGCCTCAGACTCTCACTAGCTCTGTGACTCTGGACAAGTCACTTTACCCAGTTTGCCTCGATTTCCCCATCTGAAAAATGCTCTTGAGTGTCTTTGCCAAGAAAACCCCAAACAGGGACTCCAAATGTTGGCCATGATTGAAGTGACTGACCAACAACCAGGGAGCCCCTGGTCAATCCCCTGGTCCAGTGGTTTTAACTTACAGCTCACCAGAGTCTCAGTAGCCAGGGTGCCCCAGGGCAGAAAGGAAAGTCTGATGCTGCATGAGGAGACTTTGAGGGCTGCTCCTGTGGAGGGATGTGATTGATGCTGGCAGTGGGGAGAGATTCGGGAGGAGGATTTTGTCCCCATAGAGAAGTGAAAGACAACCCCCCCCAAACGGGGGCACTGATACATTGTTGGTGGAGTTGTGATCGAATCCAGCCATTCTGGAGAGCAATCTGGAACTATGTCCCAAAAGTTATCACGCTGTGCATCCCCTTTGACCCAGCAGGGTTTCTCCTGGGCTTATACCCCAAAGAGATCTTAGAGAAGGGAAAGGGACCCGTATGTGCACGGATGTTTGTGGCAGGTCTCTTTGTAGCGGCCAGAAACTGGAAACTGAGTGGATGCCCAGTAATGGGAGAACGGCTGAATAAAATGTCATGGAATATTATTGTTCGGTAAGAAATGACCAGCAGGATGAACTGAGAGGACTGGCGAGACTTACACGAACTGATGCTGAATGAAATGAGCAGGACCAGGAGATTATTATATACTTCAGCAAAAATATGATATAATGACCAAATCTGATGGACGTGGCCATCTCCAGCAATAAGATGAGCCAAATCAGTTCCAATGGAGCAGGAATGAACTGAACCAGCGACACCCAGCGAAAGAACTCTGGGAGATAACCATGAACCACTACATAGAATTCCCAATCCCTCTGTTTTGTCCGCCTGCATTTTTGATTTCCTTCACAGGCTAATTGGACGCTATTTCAGAGTCTGATTCTTTTTGTACAGCAAAATAACTGTTTAGACACGTATACATATATTGTATTTAATTTATACTTTAACATATTTAACATGTATTGGTCAACCTGCCATCTGGGGGAGGAGGTGGGGGGAAGGAGGGAAAAGTTGGAACAAAAGGTTTTACAAGGGTCAATGCTGAAAAATTACCCAGGCATATAACTTGGAAATAAAAAGCTATAAAAAATACAAAGAAAAGAAAGACATATCCCCACTTTCATGTAGTTGGGGCAGAAGGAGGGAGGAAGAGTAGACTCTGATCCCAGAGGGAACCCCCAGAGTAGGGCAGATGTAGCCCTTGGCAACAAACGTTTACATCTACAGGAAAGTCCCAAAGAAGAGACAGAGACAGAGACAGAGGCAGAGACAGAGACTGACAATGAGAGACACAGAGACAGAAACAGGGAGAGAAATAGGGAGAGGCAGAGAGACAGAGACAGAGAGACGCAGAAGTATAAATACATAGGCAGACAAAGATGTAGATTCCGAATTTATTTGCTGACCAGATCAAAGAGTAATTAGATTTCATCTCTATCTATTTATCTAGAGATAGAGCGACAGAAAGAAACACACAGAGACAGACAGGCACAATCTGTCTATTCCGAGCCTATCTATCTATCTATCTATCTATCTAACTATCTATTCATTCATTCATTTGTTTATTTGTTTCTTTATTTATTTTTGAGCCTATTTTAACGTGGAGGGGCCGGTTTTAAGTCAATTGCTGCCAGAAGGCTATCTAGTTTCCCTGGAAATTTTGATCAGAAAATATTCTGCATTTCCTCAAGCTTGTTGCTGACTCTGCTTCTGTTTTTTGTGCTGGGTGGGGGAGAGAATGGAGGGGAGGAAGAGGGAGGGGATGGGAAGGGGACAGGCTGCAGTCCGGCCAGTCTCTCCCAAACCCAGGGAACCCCGCCTAAATCCACCTAACAAAAGTGAAATCAGTTTGGATAAAATGGGGTAAAATACAATCCGCCCCATGGAAACCTTTAATCCTTCTCTGGAAATCAGTTACATCACCTGTTGGAAGGAGTTCAGGGCCCTGACCTGTGCTAGGGGGAATCTCAGTGGAGGGAGGGCTGGGAGGGGAGTCAGGAAACCCTGAGTTCAAAGACAACCTCAGACCTTTGCTATCTGTGAGACAGTGGGCAAGTCCCTTAATTCCTGCCTGCTTCAGTGCTCTTGTCTGTAAAATGGGCAAAAGGCAAGAAGAGACCTCTCTGGGTTGTTGAGAGGCTTAAAGGAGATAAAATTTGTAAAGTGCCTGGGAAAGAATAAGCTACAGAGACTGATTCCTTCTCCCACCCTCTCTGGCTTCATGTTCTCCCTCTGTATGACTGGAAGGTGGCTCTCAGCTGGAACAGTCTCTGTTCTAAGACCCCCTACCGCAGTTCTGCTGCCCCAGGAGCTATGGCCCCTCCTGGCCCTGACTTTTCAGGTTCAAAGACTGTTCTCACCTTGATGTTCTATGGGCTCAGGGCCCTTCTTCACCTGACCTAAGATTGCTCCCAGGTCTGGCAGTTCCATGTTTCTAAGGTCCCTCTTTTCCCAGATATTGTCTGTTCTTTCAGTTTATTGAGTGTCTCCTATGTGCTGGGCACAGTCGCTGCCGTGAGTAAGCTTTCATTTTATTCTGGAGGATAGAGGGGGAGGAAGTGGTAGAGAGAATACAGACAACTCAGACATGAAGAGGGAAACTGAGGAGGGAGCGGGCACTGAGATCTCTGGGCTAGGAGAAAGCTTCCCCACAATGACTCTGAGAGGGGGCAATGAGGAGGGGGTAGGCTTCAGGCTCCAGGACCATTTTGTACAAATAGAGGTCATGGGGAAGGAGAGGGAAGGTCAGGGAAAGGCAGGCAAAAAATGGGAGAGCCGCGGAATGGAGCTGGTGAAGGCAGGGGACGAGCTTGGAACAGCAGGCAGGAGCCAGAGGGCACAAGGTCTGACCTGCCAGGCTAAGAAGCTTTAAATTACAGAAGTTAAGGAGCCATTGAAGGTGTTGGAGCTAAGGAGCGAAAGGGTCAGGTCTGTACCTTAGGAAAATGAGTGGGCAGCTTTGAGGAAGGACAGGGGATGCCCCCCTTTCTAGGAAAAGCCTAGAACAGACTAGCAAGACCCCTCCCCAAAAGGCTGGCCCTGGGTGCTGGGTTCTTGGCATTGGGCAGCTCCTAAGACAGACTCCAGAATGGCCCTCAGGGCTGGGGTCCCCTTCCATCTCTGCAGTATTGTTGAAGAATTATGGGAAATACAAGCCCACAATTGCAAGCAGAGACTTGTGGACTGACAATGGACTTTC
The DNA here is from genome assembly GCF_016432865.1 of Antechinus flavipes. NCBI lineage: Eukaryota > Metazoa > Chordata > Mammalia > Dasyuromorphia > Dasyuridae > Antechinus > Antechinus flavipes. Next base: position 257,671,358 of record NC_067403.1, read on the forward strand.
CACAAGCACTCTAGAAATACCTGGAAGAAGTCAATCAAGAGGTGAAAAACAAGCCACTTTTTATTTTTCTCTCTTTTGTTGCTGTTGAGGCAATTGGGGTTAGCTGATTTGTTTAGGAATCATTAAAAGGTTTGAGGACAGATTTGAACTCAAGTTTGAACCCAACTCCAAGGGCATCACTCTATCTATAGCCATCTAGCTGCTCCCAAAAGAAGCCCTTTAAAAAATGTCATTAAATAAAATAAAAAATAAATAAAATAAGGTCATAAACTTTAAAAAAGTCATTAAAATTTTTTTTGAGTTCCAAATTCTTTCCCTCCATCCCCTCCTCTCCCCTCTCCATCGAGAAGGCAACCAATAGGATTTGTGTTATCCGTGTGAAATCATGCAATACATCTTTCCACTTTAGCCTTACTTCAAAAAAGGGAAAAAATTGTATTTGAATTTTCACGCATGAAGGTCATCAGTTCTCTCTGAACGTCCATAACGTTCTTTATCACGAGTCCTTTGGAATTCAAATAAGTTCTTGAAGAAAGAATTGAGAAAATGTCACTTAGTACCGTAAACCTTGCTCCAAAAAACTATTTCCTGGGGGAAAAAAAGAGACAATAGAAATGAAGAACTCCCTCCAAAAGCAAGAAATAATAGAATAAAATTAAAAGATTTTTAATAATAGCTTTTTATTTTCAAAATAAGTGCAAAAACAGCTTTCCACATTCACCCTTACAAAACTCTGTGTTACAAGTTTTTCTTTCTTCCTTCCCCCTCTCTCCCCTAGAGAAGCAATGCAATACATGTTAAACTTGGGCAATTCTTCTATACCGAAATTTAACAGATTTTGAAAAATAGAAAGAAATTGCAAAAAACAAAAAAGCTGAGCTGGAAAACAGGCCAAGTATAGAGAATTCTAGAGTCATTGCACTCCACGAAGAACTCAATTAAAAAAAAACAAAAGGGCCTGCACACTATTTCAAGCAAGTTTAAATCAAGCCTAGCTTGATTAGAACCAGAGGCCTAAATAAATAGCGAATCCACGGACGGTCTCCCAAAAGAAATGCAAAAAGAAAAGTCCGAGAAACATCACAGCCGGAATCCAGAGCTTCCTTGTCAAAAACCAAACCAAACCGAAGCCAAACGTGGCAGCTCTAGAGTCTCAGAAACTATGGTCAGGATCGGAGGGAAAAAAGTTTCCTTAATGAAATACAGGATGTTAGGCAAGGAGGAGGAACAAAGTGCAGAGTAGTCTAGAAAGTGAAGATTATTTACCCCCTTGAGAGAAGCTATAAGACAAGGCAATGGTAATAATATTTTAGTTGGTGGAGAGGAAACCATTATCCAATCTCTCATTTCTTCAAGGTGTATGATGGAAGAAACAGGGCCTGAGTGGGTTTAGGTTGGGGTCTGTAAGAAGAAGAAAGAGAAGGAAAAAGGGAAAATACATTAATGTAGAAAAGAGGGAAAGGGGAAGAATTTGTTTAAAAAAAGAAATAAAAAATGTATTCTAAAAGTGTTAAAGCATTATTAACTCCTGGTTAAGTCTAGATCATCAACTAAACAATAAATCAGGTCCTGATTCAAAGAACTACTTCTTTCTGAAGTGTCAATGCTCACTCTTGGGCCCATTCCTGATTTTTTTTTTCCCACTTAAGAGTAGGTGATTATGAGGAAGTTAGGGTAGCAACAATGAAGTAAAAGGCGGGGGAAAGAGGGCCATTATTGAAATACTGCAAAACTACACCTCAGAGAGCTGAGGGGAGCTCAGAAGGAGTTGCAGAAAAATCAGGTAATTTTGAAAAGGACCCGAACTATTTATTGCGCATTTTTAAAAGCAAGGGGAGATGGGAGCTTTCCTATGGAACCTTCGTTTTGTGTTCTCCGTGTGTCCTTTTTGGGGGTTTGCACCAAATTTTTATTTTGCAGAATTCAAAAAAAGAACATTAAAAAAACCCCTCTGTGGCATCCTCAGGGTGGTATCGAGGCCCTTCTCAATCCGGCGGCGGCCTCCAGCCTGAGGATTTAGAGTCCCGCTCATGCTGGCGTTCCCAGGGTACGACGTCCTCCCTCCTTTCACCCCTTACCGGGAGCGCACTCCCTCCGCAGCACCTCCCGCACCCTCTTCTCGGGGCTTTCTCCCCTTTCCTGTCCTACTGTCTAACCTCCCTTCGTGGCTGTTGGATGGAATATGAGGATCTAAAAGTGCTGAAAACTGCGATTGTCTGCACCCATCGTCCCCCATCCCTACAAGGGACCCGAGAGGCATTGTGGGAAACTCCTTCGGCCTCCTCCTTCACACTCTGTAGTTTCCTCACTGGGCGGCCTCCCCCCACGCGCGTTATTGGGAGGCCGAGTCTCCTCCAACCGGAGCCCACCCGATGAAATCGTAGCTGTGGGGGAGGGACAGACCGCGGGACGGGGGAGAGGCCTCCGGACTTGGTGACGACCCCCACGTTGCTGTCCCGGGCGGGAGCCCCAGTGCCCGGAACAGCAGCCTCGGGCCGGAGAGCTCGGATGGCGAGGCGGGAAAGCGCTGGCCCTGGCTCGGCCTGACCCCTAGTGGCGGCTCCAGAACCACCCGGGCAGCGGGGGCCCGATCCTGAGACCCGACGGGCCCCAGGAGGCGGGAGGGGCCCGGGGCGGGCGTCTCTGGGCGAGCGGGCCCAGGGAGCTCCTCCTCCCGCGCCCTTCTCCGTCTGACTGGACACGGCGGGCTCAGCTCGTCTGGATGTCCCTTCTCTGCGCTGCAGCCCCCTCCCCTCCCGCTCTCCGCCTCCGCTCCTTCCCGGTCCGCCGGGCGGGCTCTTCCTCCCGCTGTCCCGGGTCTCCTCGGCCCGTGTCCCTTCCCTTCCCGCTGCCCCATCCGGCTGGCTCAGCTCCCGCCGCTTCTGGGCCCCCAGATTCAGCCCTGGCCCCTCCCTGCCCAGCCCCTTCCAGCTGGAATCCCTCCTTCGCTGGGAAGCTCCCGGGGACCTAATCTCCTTAAGGGGCAGGATTTTCTCCGGCTGTCTTTATGACCCAGGGCCCCGCACACAGTAAGTGGTTAATAAATGCTCGATGAGCTGGATTTCCTCCTTAGTACAAGCTGAGTTGGCATTTTGTCCCTAGGTCTCTCTGCCTTTCTCTGCGGGTAATCTTCCTCAGTGGGATGGCAGCCCCCCCAGGGCAGACACGGGCTCCTAGGTCTCTAGCTCCAGGGCCCAGCACACAGTAAGTGGTTAATAAATGCTCTAAGCTTACTTTGCATTTTGTCCCTAGGTCTCTCTGCCTTTCTCTGCGGGTAATCTTCCTCAGCTGAATGGCAACCTCCCTCCCCCCAGGACAGACACGGGTTCCTAGGTCTCTAGCTCCAAAGTCCAGCACACAGTAAGTGGTTAATAAATGCTCTAAGCCGAGTTTGCATTTTGTCCCTAGGTCTCTCTGCCTTTCTCTGCAGGTAATCTTCCTCAGTGGGATGGCAGCCCCCTCCCCCCGCCCCCCAGGGCAGACACGGGCTCCTGGGTCTCTGGCCCCTGGCCTTGTGCAGCCCCAGGCACATGGGAGACTCAGGATTCGCTGCCCGCAGGAAGTAAGGGTGAGAGGACACGGGGAGCCGGTCCCCGAGGGCCCCATCCCTGCGGCTGCTGCTGAGAAAGCCTGGGGTTGGGGGGGGAGTTGTCCTGAATTCAAGGGCGCTGTGAAAGGAGTTTGGATTTGGGGGGGGGGCATTTGACCACAGGGGAGGAGAGGGAGACACAGAGGGAAAGTGGATTCTTCCTCCGGCCCCTGGCGGGGGTGGGGGAGGCGGGGGGGCGGGGCATGCTGGAAAAGGGCTGGGGGATCTGGGTCTTTCCAGCTGGGAGACTCCCTGTCCCAGCTTCCCTTCCTCCTCCTGGCCCAGATGGCTCTGGAATAACAGCCTCAGCGGCCGCCCGAGTCCTTCTCCCTTCTCCTTTGTCATTGTCCCCACGACCTGTGGGTCCGGGGGCGCGGGCTAGGGGCCCCCTTGTACCCAGGAAGGGCCCGCTGAGCTGCGGGGGCGGGGGCGGGCAGGAGGGCAGCCCCAGGCAGACAGACTCCTGCCCAAACCTCAGCGCTGGGAGACCTGCCGGTCTGACACAACTGGCCCCCAGCCGCCCCGGATTCCAGGCCCTTCCCGCCCTGCTCCGGCACTGTCCCCCTGACCGAGGCCATGCTCAGAACCAGGCCAGACGCTCTCTGACTGGGACGGGGCGGGAGGGCCGGCCCCTCGGTACTGCTGGGCGCCCGGTCTCTCCGGAGCCACCAAGAACCCACTGGCTTTGTGCGTGGCCACGTCGCGCTGCCGATTCCTACTGAGCTTCCAGTCCTCAAAGACCCCCGGAGCCTCTTCTGACAGTCTGCCCTCTCATCTTGCCGCTCCTATCCCGGAAATGTGGGGGAAGTTTTGAGCCCCAATACACGATCTCACGTTGGTTCTCAGCCGAATCCATCTGATCCCATCCAGTCCAGTGCGCTGAGCGTCTGTCAAGGTCATTGAAGAAGGTCACTGGGTCATTCAGTGTCCTCTCAGCTTTGGGCTCCTGCCAGCCGAGCGAGCTCACGGCCTCTGCCTTTCCCAAACCTTGGATAGAGCTGTTAACGGCACAGGGCCAGGCCCAGATCCCCCCGCGCCGTTGGAGGCCCCCCAAGTGGCCATTAAAGCATCAAGACGCACTCCTGGAAGCTGCCAGCCTGTCCACAAGGAATCCCTCCGTTTCCTTCTTAGTTTTCGAAGACTTAAAAATTCTATCAACTTGAAAAAACGAGCTCTTCCTTCCATTTACTTCCAAATCCCTTCCCTCCCTCTACCCCCTTCCGTAGGTTAAGCAGGCGAGCAATACCCCACCAGTTATAGATGTATCCCTGTCTTATATGTGTATATACATGTACATGCACATGCGCAAATTATATAGAGACACAAATGCAAAACCTAATTCCACATTAGCCACCGTCCTCCAAATGGGTAAAAACCCAAATAAAGGAAGAGAAAAAAGTGTTTCAGTCTCTACTCTGGGTCTTTCCGTTCTCTCTCGTATTTCTTAATTAATTTTAATACACAAACAAAAGGAAACAAAAGGGAAAACTATAGGAAAGGGAAAAAAACAGAAAAAAAAGTGGAAAAAAGAAGTGAAAGAAGCATGTGCTGACTTATATTCAGTCTCCACAGTTCTTTTTCTGGGGGCAGATGGCATTTTCTGTGCAAGGATCACTGAGCCACCCAGAAGAACCAAGCTTTTCCTAGCGGATCATCGCCCGTTCTCGCTGCTATTGGGTGGGATGTATTCCTGGTTCTGTGTGTCAATCTCTCCAGGCCTTTCTAAAATCAGCTTGCTCATCATTTTCTATAGACCAGTAATATCCCGTGACCTTCATGTACCCAGCTCGCCCAGCCCTCCCCACCTGATGGGCATCCACTCCTTTTCCAGCTCTGTTACCCACAAAGAGCTGCTTCATTTTTGACCCGTGGGTCCTGTCCCCTCCTTTGTGACTCCCCGGGGGTGCAGAGCCAGCAATGGCCCTGCCGGGACATCGGCTCTTTCTCAGGAGGTGGATGGCACGGTTCACCACGAGTGCTTTGTGGCAGATCACTGTATCGATCAGTCAACTCCTCACTCACTCTTATAATGTTGCCTTCACTGTGGATTATCTTGTCATCCGAACCTTTCCAGGCTTATTCCTTCCTCACCCTTATTCCTTCCAGCACAATAATATCCCCCGTATTCATGTAACCATCACTTGTTTCGCAATTCCCCAGTTGCGGGGCTGGAGAATCCTACCAGGGGCAGCTAGGGGGTGCTATAGTCCAGAGAGAACGGATCTGAAGTCAGGAAGACATCCTCAAGAACCCGGATCTGTCCAACCATCCATCATCTGCCAAGAAAAGCCCCAGTGGAGTCATGAGGAGTTGGACAAGAAGGAAGAACAAAAATTGAGGACTATTCCTTCATTTCCCAATTCTTTGTCTTCACAAAAAGAGCTGCTACAAATATTTTCATAGTATGAGTTCTTTTTCTTTTCCTTTGATTTTTTTTGACTGAATAGCAGTATTTCTGGGCCACAGGATATGATTTTATAGCTTTTGAGCATGGTTCCAAACTGCTCTTCAGAAGGTTCACTAGTTTACCTCGTTAGCAATAAGGCATTAGTGAACCCATTTCCCACGGCCCCTACAGCATCTGCAATTTTCCTGTCATTAAGCCAATTTGAGAGCGTGAAGTGGTACCTGAGAGTTGTCTTAATTTGTATTTCTAGAACGATTAGTGATTTAGGAAATTTTTATATGATCATTGATAATTTGGATTTCTTTCTATGAAAATTGCTTTTTCATATCATTGTACCATTGATCAATTAGAGAATGGTTCCCAGTTTTTAAAATGTTTATAAATTTGTCCCAGTTCTCTATATATTTGAGAAATGAGATCTTTTTCAAAGAAATTTACTTCAATGATCTCTCTCCAGTTTCCTTTTTTCTTGATTGTGACTGAATTAGTTGTGTTTGTACAAAACGCTTTTAATTGGATGTAATCAAAATGATCCACTCTACTTCCTTGAATCTTTCTACCCCATATTTTTTATGAACTCTTCCATAGATTTAATAAGTAATTTCTTCCATGCTCCCCTAATTTGCTTATATATGTGCTTATGTTAAATTATGCTTATATTATGTTAACATGCTTATATTAAATTATATATAATTTGCTGTTATTATATTATATTATCATTCTCTACGGGTCAATCGTGTACCCATTTTGAGCTCACCTTTGTATATGGAATAAGCTGCTCTAAGCTATTTTCTACCAGATTACTTCCCAATTTCTCCAACGGATTTTTGACAAATAGTGAGTTCTTCTCCTAGGATCTTTAAGTTCATCAAAGGCCAGGTTACTGTGCTCATGGCTTCTGTATATTGTGGACCTCGTCTGTTTCTTTGAACAAACATTCTATTTCTTAGTTGGTACTAAGTCATTTTGATAATTATGCCTTTATGGTATACTTTGAGATTTAGTACTGCTAGTTCCCTTTCTTTGCTTTTTTTTATTCATTCCTTTCATATATTTGACCTTTTGTTCCTCCAGATGAATTATTATTTTTTTCTACCTATAAAATAGCACTTTGGTAGTTTGGTTGATGGGGCATCGAATAAGCAGATTAACTTAGTACTGTCATTTTACTTGTCTTATCTATGAGCGATTCATATTTCTCCAATTATTTACTTCTGTATTCATGTGAAGAGTGTTTTTTAAATTTTGTTCATGTATTTCTTTTATGTATCTTGGCAGGTAGATACCCCAATATTTTATGTTGTCAACAGTTCTTTTTTTATTATTATTATAGCTTTTTATTGACAAAGCATATGCATGGGTAATTTTTCAACAATGACCCTTGCAAAAACTTCTGTTCCATCTTTTCCCCTCCTTCCCCTCCCCCCCTCCCCTAGATGGCAGGCAGTCCCATACATGTTAAACATGTTAAAGTATATGTTAAATACAATGCATGTATGCATATTTGAACAGTTATCCTGTTGCACAAGAAAAATCAGATTTAGAAAGAAGGTAAAAGTAACCTGGGAAGAAAAACAAAAATGCAAGCAAACAACCACAGGAAGTGTGCAAATGCTATGTTATGATCCACACTCATTTCCCAGTATTCTTTCTCTGGGTGTAGCTGGTTCTGTTCATCCCTGATCAATTGGAATTGAATTGGATCCTCTCATTGCAAAAGAGAGCCACTTCCATCAGAACTGATCCTCATGTAGTCTTGTTATCGAAGTGTATAATGATCTCCTGGTTCTGCTCATTTCACTCAGCATCAGTTCATGGAAGTCTCTCCAGGCTTCTCTGAAATCCTCCTGCCGCTCATTTCTTACAAAACAATAATATTCCATAACACTCATAGGCCACAATTCATTCAGCCATTCTCCCATGGATGGGCGTCCGCTCGGTTTCCAGTTTCTGGCCACTACAAAAAGAACTGCCACAAACACTTTTGCACATATGGTCCCTTTCCCTCTTTTAGGATCTCTTTGGGATATAAGCAGTAGCAACACTGCTGGATCAAAGGGGATGCACAGTTTGATACCTTTTTGAGCATAGTTCCAAATCGCTCTCCAGAATGTTTGGATCCGTTCACAACTCCACCAACGATGTCACCAGTTCTTTTAAAGAAATTTGTCTTTCTGTTTTTCTGGTGGATTTTGTTAGGAATAGATCCAAATGCTGATAATCTGTGTCAATTTGGAATTTTGCTGGAATTGTTAATTATTTAGACTAGGTTTTTTTAGTTTCTTTTTTAGTATTTGTTAAGTAAACTATCATCTGCAAAAAAAACATTTTTTTCCTTGTTGTTTATTCTTCTTTTTTCACTTTCTTTGGTGGTAATGTGTATCCTTCTTTACTCTTGATTTTATTAGAAAGGCTTCAAAATCACATTTAATCCTGCCTCTTGGATATACCCTATCATTTTTTTCCCTGAGGCAATTGGGTTAAGGGACTTGCCCAGAGTCACACAGCCAAGAAGTGTTAAGTGTCTGAAACCAGATTTGAACTCAGATCCTCCTGACTTCAGGGCTGATGCTCTATCCACTGCGCCCCCCTAGCTGCCCCATACTCATTTTAGGAAAAACTTCATTTCCAATATTTTAAACAAGAATTTATATTGTATTTTGTCAAAACCTTTTTCTCCATCTACTGGAACCCATCCAATCTTATTATCATCTTCCGATCTTTTCCACCAGAATAGAATGAGATACTTCGTAAAAAGCTTCACTAAAATCACAACTCAAAGGGCAGCACGAGGGGTTCCGAGCCAGAGATGGACATTCATAAAAGCGAACAGAAATGCGTTTCCAGGGTGACGTACAAATTGATTCACCATCATTATCCACTAAATCTAGTCCTCCATTAGAACTGGAGGGGAGGGACTGGTTTTGCCTTTCTTTGCATCCCCAGCACTTAGCATTGTGCTTGGCTTATAATAAGCATTTAGTAAAAGCTAGTTGCTTTTGTTGAAAAAGACATTCAGCATGTTATGGAATATTATTGTTCGGTAAGGAATGACCAGGAGGATGAATACAGAGAGGCCGGGAGAGACTGACAGGAATTGATGCTGAGAGAAATGAGCAGAACCGGGAGATCATTAGATACCTCAACAATGACACTGTATGAGGATGTATTCTGATGGAAGTGGATCTCTTCAATAAAGAGAAGATCTAACTCAGTTTCAAATGATCAAGGATGGACAGAAGCAGCAACACCCAGAGAAGGAACACTGGGAAATGAATGTAAACTGTTTGCATTTTTGAATTGCTAATAAAAACCTGATACATCTTCCTAAAAGAAAAAAGAAAAAAGAAAAAGACATTCAGCTCAAAATGAAAAGGTGGGAAAAGGTTCTGTCTGTCACCAAGAGAGAAACCACACGGAGTAGCTAAAAGAAAGGAAAACAAGGGGCCGCTAGGGGGCGCAGTGGGCAGAGCACCAGCCCTGAAGTCAAATATCTGTTAAAGCTCTCTGTCTCTGTCTCTCTCTCTCCCTCTGTCTCTGTCTCACTGACTGTCTCTCTCTGTCTCTGTCTCTCTCTCTCTGTCTCTGTCTCACTGACTGTCTCTCTCTGTCTCTGTCTCTCTGACTGTCTCTGTCTCTCTCTCTGTTTCTATGTCTCTGTCTCTCTATCTATAGGCTGAGATCATAGGATGAAATATGTATATATTTTACAACTTTTTATTGCCAGAACCCGTGCCTGGGTAATTTTTTACAACATGATCCTTAGTACTCACTTCTGTTCCAACTTTTCCCTTCTCTCCCTCCACCCCCTCCCCCCAGATAGCAGGCAGTCCTATACATGTTAAATATGTTATAGTATATGATAGGATGAAATCTTTAGGGATTAGTCTTTGATCTGGTCAACAAGTAAATTCTGAATCTACACCTTTGCCTGCCTATGTATTTATACTTTGACCTCTATGTGTTTGTCTGTCTTTGTCTCTGTCTTTCCCTGTTTTTGTCTCTGCCTCTGTGTCTCTTTCCTCTTTGGGACTTTCCTGTATAGGCAAACTCATAGTTGCCAAGGGCTACACCTGCCCTGCTCTGGAGGTTTTCCTCTGGGATCAGAGTCTGCTCTTCCTCCCTTCTGTCCCAAATCCATGGAAGTGGGGATGTGTCTTTCACTTCTCTATAGGGATATGATCCTCCTCCCGAATCTCTCCCCTCTGCCAGCATCAATCACATCCCTACACATGAGCAGCCCCCAAAGCCTCTTCCTTTCTGCCCTGGGGCACCCTGGCTATTGGGCCTCTGGTCAGCTGTAAGTTGGAACCATTGGACTGGGGGAATGACCAGGGGCCACAGCTCCCTGGTTGTCGGTCAGTCACTTCGGTCACGTCCAACACTCGGAATCCCTGCTTGGGGTTTTCTTGGCAAAGACTTGGGAATGGTTTGTCATTTCCCACTTAAGAGCATTTTTCAGATGGGGAAACCGAGGCAAACTGGGTAAAATGACTTGTCCAGAGTCACAGAGCTGGTGAGAGTCTGAGGCTGAAGATGAGCCTTCCTGGTTCCAGGCCCAGCACTCTGCAGAGTGTCTACATCCTGCAACACCCCAGTTCCCATTACTGGAGGGAAGACTCTGGGGAAGTTTTCAAGAATTCAACCAAACAAGTTCGGGGGCTCCAGTATAGCCTTGGGGTAAAATGCACCTTGTCAATTGCTGCTTCCTTCTCTGGATCTTCCCGTCCAAAAGCAAAGAGGTTTCTACTATTCCCCTCTGAAGGGCAGCTCCAGAATGCATCGTGCAGGTCCAGTACACTGAACCGCTCAGCAGAGCTGGGAATCTGGCCCGGAATGGTGGATGGTTCGGGAACCACTGAGCAGGATGGTTACACAATCTTGTTAATCTCCTTCAAGTTCTGAACTAATCTGTATTTCCCATCCACTTCTTAACAGAAAGTATGAGTGTGTTGGAGGGTGAAATGCAGTTTCATTTTTTTTTTGTTTGTCCATTTCTCAATTAGCCTTTTATCATAAGCAAACTCTCCTTGCTTCCAGAGAAATTGGGTGCTGTCTGACCCTCACTGCCTCCCTAGGAGATTTCAAGGAGATCTTTATCAGAACTCTGTCTTTTTTTTTTATTTTTAATAGCTTTTTATTTACAAGTTATATGCATGAGTAATTTTACAGCATTGACAATTGCCAAAACTTTTGTTCTGATTTTTCCCCTCCTTCCCCCCACCCCCTCCCCTAGATGGCAGGTTGACCCATACATGTTAAATATGTTAAAGTATAAATTAGATATACAATAAGCATACATGTCTAAATCGTTATTTTGCTGTACAAAAAGAAGCAGACTCTGAAATAGTGTCCACTTTGCCTTTGAGGAACTCAAAAATGCAGGCAGGCGAAAATAGAGGGTTTGGGAATTCAGTGTAATGGTTCTTAGTCATCTCCCAGAGTTCTTTTGCTGGGTGTCGCTGGTTCAGTTCATTCCTGCTCCATTGGAACTGATTTGGTTCATCTCATTGCTGAAGAAGACCCCGCCCAACAGAATTAATCATCATATAGTATTGTTGTTGAAGTATATAATGATCTCCTGGCCCTGCTTGTTTCTCTCAGCATCAGTTCGTATAAGTCTCTCCGGGCCTTTCTAACATCCTTCTTTTGGTCATTTCTTACCGAACAATAATATTCCATAATATTTATATACCACAATTGATTCAGCCATTCTCCAATTGATGGGCGTTATCAGAACTCTGTCTGCTCTGCCTGGGTTATCAGGCCCTGCCCAAACCTCGGAGTGTATTTTAGTCTGCTCTTCCTCATTCATTCGTGCCATTCTACTGGGCCATATGCTGGGTTTGTGTGGAATCAACCCAGTTTCTAGTTTATTAAATCTCTCCCCAGCAAGTTTAGATGAGCAGAAACCTGCCCAAGGTTTCCCTTTTTCCCCATATAAATTTTACAGGCACAGTCATAGGTACAAGGAAATTGTCTCCTTTTATCCCAGAAACCACCAGGGTCTCCTTAGACAATTTAACCTCAGGCAAACAGGTCAGTGAGGATCCTGATGCCCCAGTGTCTGCTAAAAACACCACAGTTTCCTGGTGGGGTCCCACTCTTAAATTTCTCAAAGGTTCTGGGTGGGAGTCTTTCAAGCTCAACACGGGAATATAGCTGCTGTTCCATCCTCTACTGGGGACAATCTTTCCTATCTATTCTTTTAGACACCCCCAGTGAATGAGACTGATTGGGTGAAGTTTTCTCAGTTTATGACACTAGGCCTAAGTCACAGGTCAGGGAAAGGCAGGCAAAAAATTGGAGAGCTGCAGAATGGAGCTGGTGAAGAGCGGGCTGGGAGACAAGGTGGGAATAGCATGCAGGAGCTGGGGGCACAAAGTCTGAGGTGCGGGGCCAGGAAGCCTTAAATTGTAGAAGCAAGGGAGCAGTTCAAAGTGTTGGAGCTAGGGAGTGAAGGATCAGGTCTGTGCTGGGCATCTGTGAGGAAAAACAGAGGATGCCCCCCCTTTCTGGGAAGAACCTAGAACAGGTTCTTCTGTTCTAGGACAGCAAGATCCCTCCTCAGAAAGCTGGCCCTGGGTGCGGGGTTCTTGGCATAGAGAAAGAAGCTCCTTGGTGGGGCGTGGTCCTGCCTTTGGCCTCTGCAAAGAAATGAGTTTAAAATTGCCTTTTTATAATGAGAGAGGGAAATAGTTTTTAAAATGAAAAGGGAGAACTTTCCACCAATGAAGAGGAAATTAAAGAACTAATAAGGGGTTACTTTGCCCAACTTTATGCCAATACATTTGATAACCTAAGTGAAATGGATGACTATCTCCAAAAATATAGGCTTCCCAGATTATCAGAGGAGGAAGCAAATTGCTTAAATAATCTCATTTCAGAAAAATGAAATAGAACAAGCTATTAATCAACTCCCTAAAAAAAAATCCCCGGGACCAGATGGATTCACATGTGAATTCTACCAAACATTCAAAGAACAATTAGCCCCAATGCTTTATAAACTATTTGAAAAAAATAGGGAATGAAGGAGTCCTACCAATTTCCTTTTATGACACAGACAGGGTACTGATCCCTAAATCAGGTAGGTTGAAAACAGAGAAAGAAAATTATAGACCAATCTCCCTAATGAATATTGATGCTAAAATCTTAAATAAGATATTAGCAAAAAGACTCCAGAAAATCATCCCCAAGATCATACACCATGATCAAGTAGGATTTATACCAGGAATGCAGGCTGGTTCAATAGTAAGAAAACTATCAGTATAATTGGCCACATTAATAATCAAATGAACAAAAACCATATGATCATTTCAATAGATGCAGAAAAAGCATTTGATAAAATCCAAAATCCATTCCTATTAAAAACTCTTGAGAGTATAGGACTAAATGGACTTTTCCTTAAAATAATCAGTAGCATCTATTTAAAACCAGCAGTAAGCATCATATGTATCGGGGACAAACTGCAACCATTCCCAATAAGATCAGGAGTGAAACAAGGTTGCCCACTATCACCGTTACTATTTAATGTTGTATTAGAAATGCTAGCTTTGGCAATAAGAGTTGAGAAACAGATTAAAGGAATAAGAATAAGCAACGAGGAAACCAAATTATCACTCTTTGCTGATGATATGATGGAGACTCTACTAAAAAGTTATTAGAAACAATCCACACCTTTAGCAAAGTTGCAGGATACAAAATAGACCCACATCAGTCATCAGCATTCTTATATATCACTAACAAAACCCAACAGTCAGAGTTACAAAGAGAAATTCCATTTAAAGTAACTACTGATTGTATAAAACATTTAGGAATCTATCTGCCAAGGGAAAATCAGAAACTTTATGAGCAAAACTACAAAACACTTTCCATACAAATTAAGTCTGATCTAACCCACTGGAAAAATATTAAATGCTCTTGGATTGGGCGAACAAATATAATAAAGATGACCATACTACCTAAACTTATCTATTTATTTAGCGCTATATCAATCAGACTCCCAAAAAACTATTTTGATGACCTAGAAAAAATGACAACAAAGTTCATATGGAAAAACAAAAGGTCAAGAATTTCGAGGGAATTAATGAAAAAAAAAATTAAATGAAGGTGGCCTAGCTGTACCAGATCTAAAATTATATTATAAAGCAGCAGTTACTAAAACCATCTGGTATTGGCTAAGAAATAGACTAGTTGATCAATGGAATAGGTTAGGTTCAAAGGACAAAACAGCCAATAACTTTAATAATCTAGTGTTTGACAAACCCAAAGACCCCAGTTTTGGGGATAAGAACACATTATTTGACAAAAATTGCTGGGAAAATTGGAAATCAGTATGGCAGAAACTAGGCATTGACCCACACTTACCACCGTACACCAAGATAAGATCAAAATGGGTTCATGACCTAGGCATAAAGAATGAGATTATAAATAAATTGGAAGAGCATAGGATAGTTTACCTCTCAGACCTGTGGAAGAGGGAAGAATTTATGACCAAAGAAGAACTAGAGCTCACTATTGACCACAAAATAGAAAATTTTGATGATATGAAATTGAAAAGTTTTTGTACAAACAAAACAAATGCAGACAAGATTAGAAGGGAAACAATAAACTGGGAAAACAGTTTTACAGTCAAAGGTTCTGATGAAGGCTCATTTCCAAAATATATAGAGAATTGACTCTAATTTATAAGAAATCAAGCCATTTTCCAATTGATAAATGGTCAAAGGATATGAACAGACAATTCTCAGATGAAGAAATTAAAACTATTTATGGCCATATGAAAATATGCTCCAAATCATTATTAATCAGAGAAATGCAAATTGAGACAACTCTGAGATAGCACCACATACCTGTCAGATTGGCTAGAGTGACAGGGAAAGATAATGGGGAATGTTGGAGGGGATGTGAGAAAACAGGGCCACTGATACATTGTTGGTGGAATTGTGAACACATCCAGCCATTCTGGAGAGCAATTTGGAACTAGGCTCAAAAAGTTATCAAACTGTGCATCCCCTTTGATCCAGCAGTGTTTCTACTGGGCTTATACCCCAAAGAGATACTAAAGAAGGGAAAGGGACCTGTATGTGCCAAAATGTTTGTGGCAGCTCTGTTTGTAGTGGCTAGAAGCTGGAAAATGAATGGATGCCCATCAATTGGAGAATGGTTGAGTAAATTGTGGTATATGAATGTTATGGAATATTATTGTTCTGTAAGAAATGACCAGCAGGATGAATACAGAGAGGACTGGCGAGACTGACAGGAACTGATGCTGAGTGAAATGAGCAGAACCAGGAGATCATTATATACCTCAACAATGACACTGTATGAGGATGTATTCTGATGGAAGTGGATCTCTTCGATAAAAAGAAGATCTAACTCAGTTTCAGTTGATTAAGGATGGACAGAAGCAGCTACACCCAGAGAAGGAACACTGGGAAATGAATGTAAACTGTTTGCATTTTTTGAATTGCTAATAAAAACCTGATACATCTTCCTAAAAAAAAAGGAAAAAGAAAAATACATTCAGCTCAAAATGAAAAGGTGGGAAAAGGTTATGTCTGTCACCAAGAGAGATACCACACCGAGTAGCTAAAAGAAAGGAAAAGAAGGGGCCGCTAGGGGGCGCAGTGGGCAGAGCGCCAGCCCTGAAGTCAGGAGGACCTGAGTTCAAATTTGCCTCAGACACTTAACTTCCTGGCTGTGTGACCCTGGGCAATTCACTTAGCCCCAACTGCCTCAGCAAAAATAAGAAGAAGAAAGGAAAACAAACAGCAAATTGAGACAGCACAAAAGACATTATCCCCTTCCCCTCCCAAGAAGCCAATAATAAAGCATCTGGCCTCAAATGTCCTTTTACAAATGTCCCAAATTAGAGCAAAAAACAAGAGAAGCTTTAATTCAAGGAGACAAATGAAGCTCAGAGTTATCACTGATCGGTGACAAAAGCCCTGGGGGCCCCTGCCTTATTCCAAAAGAAGAGGATGGATCAGAGGGGCCAGTGAAGAGATGGACAATGATATATTCCTCAATAGAATTGATCCAGAAGGAGCAGCTAGGTGGCGCAGTGGAAAGAGCACCAGCCCTGAAGTCAAACATCTGTTAAAGCTCTCTGTCTGTCTCTCTGTCTCTCTGTCTCTGTCTCTCTCTCTGTGTCTATCTCTCTCTGTTTCTCTGTCTCTGTCTCTCTCTGTCTCTCTGTCTCTCTCTCTCTCTCTCTCTCTCTCTGTCTCTCTCTGTCTGTCTCTTTCTTTGTCTCTCTCTCTCTCCTCTCTCTCTCTCTGTCTCTCTCTGTCTTTCTCTGTCTCTGTCTCTTTCTCTCTGTCTCTGTCTCTTTCTTTCTCTTTCTCTTTCTCTCTGTCTCTGTCTCTCTGTCTCCTTCCTCCTTCCCTCTCTCTTCTTCTTTCCCCCTCCCAATCAAAAGAAGAGCAGCAAACAATGTCTTTATTTTCCTCAATGATAATTGGCCCTCACAAGCCCTCACAGGTAAGAGATTGTTTGGACCTTAATGCTTTCTTATTCTCAGGGTTTTCCTTTTCTTTCAGCAGATTTTAGGGGTGTGTACCCCACGTGGAGCAAGCCATTCATTCAAGAAAGTCTGGTCCTGCTCCCAGCATTTTTCCCATTTGTCTCAGGAAAGCTCACTTGATATCTCAAGAGATGATAGATAGATAGATAAATAGAAAAAAAGAAAGAAAAAAAAAGAAAGGAAGAAAGAAAGAAAAAGAAAAAGAAAGAAAGAAAGAAAAGAAGGAAGAAAGGAAGTATATGGAATAGAGAGATGAAGTGAAGAAGTGTGTGAATTCTTTTTCTGTCTTTTATTTTCATTATTTTTGTGTTTCCCCTCTGACCTGTATAATATGTGCAGGTTCATTTCTACTTGAGCCTTGGCCAGCTAGAAACATATTTACTTAACCTGAGCTGATGACACTTATCGGTATTTGACATTTATCGATATTTATTCTATTAGCTGAACCAACTGTGTGCTTGATTAAGTCTGAAGGCCTGATTTTCTGTTTCCCAGAAAGCCAGAGATTTCAGGGAAACAGAAACCTTTCATTCCAATCTCCCCAAATAGCAACAACCAATGAGTGCCTCCCCCTCCCCTTCTCAATGCTCTCTTATTTGGGATGTAATCTTTTGTATAAAAGCTGTGCATCTTTACTACTTCTTTAGCCCCCCTCCCCCGAGCTCTCTCTTTCTTATCTCCCGATGGAAAGGCTAATCCTCTGGAGGTTTTCAATAAACAACTTTTCTGCCTTCTACGGAGTGATCTCTGAGTAATCATTTTGGGTAAGGGTCTTCTACATCCCTCACAGAAGGAAGAAAAAAAGAAAGAAAGAAAGAAGAAAAAGAAAAGAAAAGAAATTAAATTCTTAGTGGTTACTCTTTGAATCAATCTTTGCTCAACAAGTAAATTCTGAATCTATGTCTGTCTGTCTCTATGTCTCTGTCTCTCTATCTGAGATAATAGGATGAAATATATATATATATATATATTTTACAACTTTTTATTGCCAGAACCCATGCCTGGATAATTTTTTACAACATGATCCTTAGTACTCACTTCTGTTCCAACTTTTCCCTTCTCTCCCTCCACCCCCTCCCCCCAGATAGCAGGCAGTCCTATACATGTTAAATATGTTATAATATATGATAGGATGAAATCTTTAGGGATTAGTCTTTGATCTGGTCAACAAGTAAATTCTGAATCTACATCTTTGCCTGCCTATGTATTTATACTTTAACCTCTATCAGTTTGTCTGTCTTTGTCTCTGTCTCTCCCTGTTTTTGTCTCTGTCTCTGTCTCTCTTTCCTCTTTGGGACTTTCCTGTATAGGCAAACTCATAGTTGCCAAGGGCTATACCTGCCCTGCTCTGGAGGTTTTCCTCTGGGATCAGAGTCTGCTCTTCCTCCCTTCTCTCCCAAATCCATGGAAGTGGGGATATGTCTTTCACTTCTCTATAGGGATAAAATTCGCTGCCAGCATCAATCACATCCCTACTCATGAGCAGCCCCCAAAGTCTCTTCCTTTCTTCCCTGGGGCACCCTGGCTATTGGGATCTGGTGAGCTATAAGTTGGAACAATTGGGCCGGGAGAATGACCAGGGGCTCCTTGGTTGTTGATCAGTCACTTCAGTCACGGCCAACACTCGGAATCCCTGCTGGGGTTTTCTTGGCAAAGACTTGGGAATGGTTTGTCATTTCCCACTTAAGAGCATTTTTCAGATGGGGAAACCGAGGCAAACTGGGTAAAATGACTTGCCCAGAATCACAGAGCTGGTGAGAGTCTGAGGCTGAAGATGAGGCCTTCCTGGCTCCAGGCCCAGCACTTTCCAGAGCATCTACATACTGCAACACCCCAGTTCCCATTACTGGAGGGAAGTCTCCGGGAAAGTTTTCAAGAATTCAACCAAACAAGTTCGGGGACTCCAGTATAGCCTTCGGAATAAAATGCACCTTGTCAATTGCTGCTTCCTTCTCTGGATCTTCCCATCCAAAAGCAAAGAGGTTTCTACTATTCCCCTCTGAAGGGCAGCTCCAGAATGCATCGTGCAGGTCCAGTACACTGAACCGCTCAGCAGAGCTGGGAATCTGGCCCGGAATGGTGGATGGTTCGGGAACCACTGAGCAGGATGGTTACACAATCTTGTTAATCTCCTTCAAGTTTTGAACTAATCTGTATTTCCCATCCACTTCTTAACAGAAAGAATGAGTGTTTTGAAGGGTGAAATGCAGTTTCATTTTTTTTTTTTTGTCCATTTCTCAATTAGCCTTTTATCATAAGCAAACTCTCCTTGCTTCCAGAGAAATTGGGTGTTGTCTGACCCTCACTGCCTCCCTAGGAGATTTCAAGGAGATCTTTATCAGAATTCTGTCTTTTTTTTTTTAAATTTTTAATTAGCTTTTTACTTACAAGTTATATGCATGGGTAATTTTACAGCATTGACAATTGCCAAACCTTTTGTTCCGATTTTTCCCCCTCCTTCCCCCCACCCCCTCCCCTAGATGGCAGGTTGACCCATACATGTTAAATATGTTAAAGTATAAATTAGATATACAATAAGCATACATGTCCAAATTGTTATTTTGCTGTACAAAAAGAAGCGGACTCTGAAATCGTGTCCACTTTGCCTGTGAAGGAAATCCAAAATGCAGGCAGGTGAAAATAAAGGGATTGGGAAGTCAATGTATGGTTCTTAGTCATCTCCCAGAGTTCTTTCGCTGGGTGTAACTGGTTCAGTTCATTCCTGCTCCATTGGAACTGATTTGGTTCATCTCATTGTTGAAGAAAGCCACGGCCATCAGAATTGATCTTCATATAGTACTGTTGTTGAAGTATATAATGATCTCCTGGCCCTGCTTGTTTCACTCAGCATCAGTTCGTATAAGTCTCTCCAGGCCTTTCTGACATCATCCTGTTGATCATTTCTTACCCAACAATAATATTCCATAATATTCATATAGCACAATTGATTCAGCCATTCTCCAATTGATGGGCATTATCAGAACACGGTCTGCTCTGTCTGGGTTATCAGGCCCTGTCCAAACCTCAGAGTGTATTTTAGTCTCCTCTTCCTCATTCATTAGTGACATTCTACTGGGCCATATGCTGGGTCTGTGTGGAATCAACCCAATTTCTAGTTTATTTATTAACTCTCTCCCCAGCAAGTTTTTATTTTGGAAATAAGGTCTTTTTTTTTTTTAATAATTTTTTATTGATAGAACGCATGCCAGGGTAATTTTTTACAGCATTATCCCTTGCATTCATTTCTGTTCTGATTTTTCCCCTCCCTCCCTCCACCCCTTCTCCCAGATGGCAAGAGTCCTTTACATGTTGAATGGGTTGCAGTATATCCTAGATACAATATATGTGTGCAGAACCAAACAGTTTTCTTGTTGCACAGGGAGAATTGAATTCAGAAGGTATAAATAACCCGGGAGGAAAAACATAAATGCAAGCAGTTTATATTCAGGAAATAAGGTCTTTATCAGAACTTTTCACTGTAAAAATGTTTTTCCAGTTTGTTGCTTCCCTACTAATTTTGTTTGCATTAGTTTTGTTTGTACAAAGACTTTTTAATTTGATGTAATCAAAGTTTTCTATTTTGTGATCAATAATAATCTCTAGTTCTTCTTTGGTCACAGATTGATTGAACAATCCCATCTTAGAAAAAGAAACAAAACAAGCTATTAACCAATTCCCTAAGAAAAAATCCCCAGGACCAGATGGATATATATGTGAATTCTACCAAACATTTAAAGAACAATTAACTCCAATACTATATAAACATTTGAAAAAAATAGGGATTGAAGGAGTCCTACCAAACTCGTTTTATGACACAGACATAGTACTGATACCTAAACCAGGTAGGTTGAAAACAGAGAAAGAAAATTTTAGATCAATCTCCATCAATGAATATTGATGCAAAAATCTTAAATAAAATATTAGCAAGGAGATTACAGAGAATCATCCCCAGGATAATACACTATGACCAAATAGGATTTATACCAGGAATGCAGGGCTGGTTCAATATTAGGAAAACTATTAGCATAATTGACTAAATCAATAACCAAATTAACAAAAACCATATGATCCTCTCAATAGATGCAGAAAAAGCATTTGATAAAATCCAACATCCAGTCCTAATAAAAATAGTTGAGAGCATAGGAATAAATGGACTTTTCCTCAAAATAGTCAGGAGCATATATTTGAAACCATCAGTAAACATCATACATAATGGGGATAAACTGGAACCTTTCCTAGTAAGATAAGGAGTGAAACAAGGTTGCCCACTATTACAATTGTTATTCAATATTGTATTAGAAACGCTAGCCTCGGCAGTAAGCGTGGAGAAAGAGATTAAAGGAATTAGAGTAGATAATGAGGAAACCAAATTATCACTCTTTGCAGATGATACGATGATATACTTAGAGAACCCCAGACATTCTACTAAAAAGCTATTAGAAATAATTCACAACTTTAGCAAAGTTGCAGGATACAAAATAAATCCGCATAAATCCTCAGCATTTTTGTACATCACCAACAAAATCCAACAGCAAGAGATACAAAGAGAAATTCCATTCAAAATAAATGCTGATAGCATAAAATATTTGGGAATGTATCTGCCAAGGGAAAATCAGGAATTATATGAGCAAAACTACAAAACACTTTCCACACAAATAAAGTCAGATTTAAACAATTGGAAAAATATTAAGTGCTCTTGGATAGGCCGAGCGAATATAATAAAGATGACAATACTCCCTACACTAATCTATTTATTTAGTGCCATATCAATCAGACTCCCAAGAAACTATTTTAATGACCTAGAAAAAAATAATAACAAAATTCATATGGAAGAACAAAAAGTCAAGAATCTCAAGGGAATTAATGGGGAAAAAAAGCAAATGAAGGTGGCCTCACTCTATCTGATCTAAAACTAGATTATAAAGCAGCAGTCACCAACACCATTTGGCATTGGCTAAGAAATAGATTAGTTGATCAGTGGAATAGGTTAGGTTCACAAGACAAAATAGTAAACTATAGCAATCTAGTGTTTGACAAACCCAAAGATCCCAACTTTTGGGATAAGAATTCATTTTTTGACAAAAGCTGCTGGGAAAACTGGAAATTAGTATGGCAGAAACTTGGCCTGAACCCACACTTAACACCATACACCAAGATAAGATCAAAATGGGTTCATGATTTAGGCATAAAGAACGAGATCATAAATAAATTAGAGGAACATTGGATGTTTACCTCTCAGACTTGTGGAGGAGGAAGGAATTTGTGATCAAAGTAGAGCTCTCTCTTTATCTGTCTCTGTCTCTCTTTGTCTCTCTGATTTCGTCTCTCTCCCTTCCTCCGTCTGTCTCTCTTTTTCTTTCCTTTTCTCTGTCTCTCCCTCTCTCTCTCCCATTTTTTCCTTCTTCTTCTTCTCCACCTCACTCCAGATACAAGAAGAACAGTAAAAAATGTCCTTACTCTCCTCAATGATTATTTCTTCATCCAAAAAGTGAAGGAAAAAAATCAGAATCTGCAACCTGGAGGCCAGTGACCTTGACCTTGGTTCCTAGATTAAGCTGTTCCCAGCTATGGCAGGCAGAGAAGATTGTGCTGATCTCAGCACTTGCTCATCTCCAGGGTTCTTCTTTTCTTTCAGCAACTTTTAGGGGTGTGTATCTCAGACATGGCAAGCCATTCCTTCAGGGAGTCTAGACCTGCCCAGGCATATCTCCCACTTGCCTCAAGAAAGCTTAGTTGGGGGGCAGCTAGGTGGTGCAGTGGATAGAGCACCAGCCCTGAATCCAGAAGGACCAGAGTTCAAATCTGGCCTCAGACACTAAACATTTCCTGGCTGTGTGACCTTGGGCAAGTCACTTAACTCCAATTGCCTCATAGGAACAAAGAGCTTAGTTGATATCTCACGATATAAATATCTAGATAGATAGATGGATGAATGGATAGATAGGTAGGGAGATAGATGAATGATTGGATAGATAGATAGGTGGATAGATATGTAGAAGGATGAATGGATGAATACAAAGACATATAGATGGATGAATTACTGACAGAGATAGATAGATAGATGGATACAGACAGGCACACAGATAGATAGAGATGAAATCCATAGGGATTCGTCATTTACCTGGTGAACAAGTCAATTCTGAATCTACATGTCTGTCTATCTAGACGTCTACCTCTATCTGTCTGTCTTCATCTCTCTGTCTCTGTCTCTCTGTCTGTCTTTCTTTCTCTTGTTCTCCTCTTTGGGATGTACATATATATGAATTTATAGTTGCCAAGGGGCTACACCTGCCCTGCTCTGGGAGCTCCCTCTGGGATCAGAGTCTGCTCTTCCTCCCCGCTTCTGCCCCAACTGCAGAATGGGAACTTCCCCTCCCTAAGTGGGAACTTCCCCTCCTGAAGGAGATAAAACCTCTCCCTGAATCTCCTCCCAGTGCCAGCATTAATCCCCTCCTTGCACAGGAGCAGCCATCAAAGTCTCCTCTTACCCAGAAGGGGAGGGGGTCACTCTGAAAGCCAAGAACCTGGGGTTGCTGCCCCCCCAAAGGCAGGACCTGTTTCCTCTTCCTGGAAGGAAGAGACCCAGACCCAGGAGGAGGGGGCAGGTGATGGGGGCTACAGCAGAGTTGGCTTTGGGGGATGCAGTTTGTCCAAAGTTTCCTCTGCATCTCTTGGGTCTATCCAATTGTCTTCTCATCTAGGGGACTAGGGACGCCACAGTGCACAGAGTGCTGGGCCTGGAGACAGGAAGGCTCATCTTCCTGAGTTCGAATCCAGCCTCAGACTCTCACCAGCTCTGTGACTCTGGACAAGTCATCTTACCCAGTTGACAGAAAGAAACAGAAAGACAGAAAGACAGGGACAATTTGTCTATTCTGAGCCTATTTATTCATTCATTCTTTCAATTCACTCATTTATTTGTTTGTTCGTTTATTTGTTTATTTATTTATTTGTGGTTTTTTTCCCCATGTGTGGTGTGAGAGGCTGGTTTTAACCCAATTGCTGCCAGAAGGCTCTCTAGTTTCCCTGACAATCTTTATCAGAGAATGAATTCGGGCTTTCTTCAGGTTTGTTGCTCACTCTGCCACTCTTTGCTTCTGTTTATTGTGTTGGGTGGAGGAGAGAATGAAGGGGAGGAAGAGGGAGGGGATGGGAAGGGGGCAGGCTGCAGTCCTGAGGACCACTCTCCCCCAAACCCAGGGAACTCCGCCTAAAATTGCCTAACATAATTGGAATGAGTTGACATAAAATGGGGTAAAACACACCCCGCCCCATAAAAATCTTTAGTCTTTCTCTGGAAATCAGTGACATTGCCTGTTGGTTATTTCAACAAGTGATTTCCTGTTGGAAAGAGTTCAGGGCACTGACCTGTGCTAGGGGGAACCGTCAGTGGAGGAAGGGCAATCAGGAAGCCCTGAGTTCAAAGGCAGCCTCAGACCTTTGCCAATTGTGGGACACTGGGCAAGGCCTTTAACTTCTGTCTGCCTCGGTGTCCTCATTTGTAAAATGGGCAGAAAAGGAGCGGCTTTCTCCCGGGGTTATTGAGAGGATTAAAGGAGATACAGTTTGTAAAGGAACTAAGAACGAGTAAGCCACAGAGAGGGGCTGATTCCCTCTCCCTCCCTCTTGGGCTTCATGATCCCCTGTACACCATCAGGGGAAGGCTCTCAGCTGGAAGTCTCTCCCCCCCAGTTCTGCTCCCCAGGGGCTATGGTCCCTCCTGGCCCGGACCTTTCAGGTTCAAAGACTATTCTTGAGGTTTAGATCTGGGGAACCCAAAGGAAAGTAGGGCTTCTGGTGGCAGGGAGTCATATGAGGTCTAGTGGCGGAGCAAGCTCCTCCATAAAGGAATTTACAGATGGGAAAACCTGGATTGATAAAAGAGGTTTATTATGGGGATTGGAAGTCTGGTTCAAGTCTAGTTGAGGAAATAGGTGAAGGTAGAGAGAAGAGGACACTGGAAACAGGATTCCAGTGGGCAGAGGCCCTTGGGGTGCCAGGAATAGGGCTGGCACGTTTGGAACCTCTGCAAAGAGAGGGCTCCAGTCTGGCTCTTTTACAATAGGGGGCTTTGGCTACAAGCTGAAGGGGGCCGTGGGTGGAGTCCCAGTTGGCTCCTCCCTGGGTTTCAGCTACGGCTAGAATTTGAATCAAATTCCATGGGTTTCAGGCTGAGCCGACACCGCTCAGATAACAAAGATGGAACTTTGTGCTTGGGGTGGAGCCCCCCCCACTGAGGCAGAGTCCAAGGTGGTTTTCTCCTTCAAGGATTTTCAGACTTTCGGGGTCCCCTCTTCATTCTCACCTTGATGCTCTGTGTGCTCAGGGCCCTTCTTCCCCTCACTTTTCCGGACCTAAGATCGCTCCCAGGCCTGACAGTCCAGGTTCCACGTTCTAAGGTTCCTCTCTTCCCCAACATTCTCTGTTCTGTTCAGGTTATGGAGTGTCTCCTACGTGCTGGGCACAGTCACTGCCGGGAGTCAGCTGGAGGGGGAGCAGGGGCGGAGAGAAGATGGACAAATCAGGCACCGAGAGGGAAACTGAGGAGGGAGCGGGCACCGAGAGCACTGGGCCAGAGAAAGCTTCCCCACAATGACTCTGAGAGGGGGCAATGAGCAGGGGGGAGGCTTCGGGCTCCAGGGCCATTTTGTGCAGATGGGGGGACTTGGGGAAGGAGAGGGAAGGTCAGGGAAAGTTTGGCAAAAATGGGAGAGCTGCAGAATGGAGCTGGTGAAGGGAGGGGAGGAGCTTGGAACAGCAGGCAGCAGCCAGGGGGCACGAGGCCTGACCTGCCAGGCTAGGAAGTTTTAAATTATAGAAGTTAGGGTGCCACCGAAGGTGTTGGAGCTAGGGAGTGACAGGTCAGGTCTGGGCCTTAGGAAAGTGAGTGGCAGCCGTGAGGAAGCCCCGGGGATGCCCCCTTTTCTAGAGAGCCAGGAGCAGGCTAGCAAGACGGGCCCCGGAAGGCTGGCCCTGGGTGCGGGTTCTTGGCATTGGGCAGCTCACAGCCCCGACTCCAGAACGGCCCTCAGGGCGGGCTCCCCGCGTCTCTGCGGCCCGGGCCGATGGGAGGGAGGAGGGAGCCCGGGATGTAGTTGCCCTGAGGGCCGGAGCTGGGCGGTGGGGGCGGGGGGAGGAGAAGGGAGACAGTTTTCAGGGAAGCAGTGGGGGAGGGAGCAGGTGCCGGAGAGGGGGAGGAGAGATCGCGGGGGGAGGGGGGGACTTGGGGGGCCCATGGAATCGCGGGTGGGGTGAGCACTGAGCCTGTGGGGGAGCCGGGGGCGGGGCCGGGGCGGGATTCGGGTTATAAAGCTGAGCGCAGAAGCCGGGGCCGCCACCTGCTCTCCTGCCAGCCCGTGGGCCGCTATCTCTGAAGAGTAAGCTTGGGACTGTCCCGGGAGGGCCTCCGGGAGCCGGGGGATGGGTTCGGGGGGAGGGGCTGCAGGGGGCGCGGGCCCCTGACCTCGCTCTGTTCTCTCCTAGTGCCTCCCTACACCATCACCTACTTCGCTGTCCGAGGTAACTGGCGGCCCGGGGCCGGAAGGGGCCGGGGCAGGGGGCTCTGGAGAGGAGCCCCCCTCCCCGCAGGGACGCGGAGGGAACCATGGAAGCCCCTCCCCTCGTGCGGCTCCTGGGCCCCGGGTTCTCCCGTCCCGGGAGGGGGAGGTCCCAGGAGGCGGCTGCCCGGGGTCCCCGGGGTGCCGGCCAGGGGCTGAACCCCCATCGTCCCCCCCAGGCCGATGCGAGGCCATCCGGATGCTCCTGGCGGACCAGGACCAGACATGGAGGGAGGAAGTTCTGAAACAAGACATGTGTCAGGCGGGGGAACTGAAGAGCAGCTGGGTGAGTGACCACGCCGGGGGAGGAGGGGGCGCGGGGGGCGGGGCAGTGGGGGCGGGGCGCGGGGGGCAGTGCGGGCAGTGCCGGCTGGACACGTGCCCAGCCCCTTGCCCCGCTCTCTGCCCTGCAGGTCTACGGCAGGTATCCCAAGTTGACCGACGGAGACTTCACCGTTTACCAGAGCGACGCCATCCTGAGATACCTGGCGCGCCAGTTCGGTAGGGCCCGGCCCGGGGGGCCCCCTTCCCCTCCCGCAGTCCCCGGCCACCTCCCAGGGGTTCAATCCTGGCTCAGAAAGGCCCGAAAACAGGGAAGAGGAAGACAAGGTCCCTGCCCAGAGGAAAGTCCCTTTCCATTCAATTCAGCTAGCATCTATTAAGTGCCAGCTGTATACTAAGCACGTTGTGGGCTATAGGGTCTGAAGGAAGAAATGGGTCAGGAAGCTTATGTGGGGAAGGGAAGAGGGTGGGGGATGGGAGGGAAGGTTCCTGCACCCTTTTACGCCCTGCCCCCCTGCTCAGGGCTGTACGGGAAGGATGATCAAGAAACTACACGCTTGGATGTCACCAATGAGGATGTGGAGGACCTGCGGCGCAAGTACCTGAACTTGATCTACTTCAATTATGTGAGTGACAGGAGGCCTGGGGGGCTGGGCAGAGAGAGACCCCAGACTCAGGAAGCCCTAGTTCGGGTCCAAGCTGCCTCGAGTGATGCTTGTTGCTGTTGGGGCCCCTCCAGGCCCTGGGTGGGTGGGGGACCTTCTCCTGCCTGTCCCATTTAGTTGTGTCCCCTGGGATTTATTGTCCAAGAGTTTTCTCCCATTCTTCCTCCCAGCAGCCCTGAGAGGGGGGTGTCCATGTGGTCTCCATCTTACAGTGGGGTAAACTGAGGCTGGGAGATTTTGTGAGGCAGCAGACAGACTCAGGTCTTCTCCACCCCTCCTTGCAATGGCCTTGGAGCAGGGGCAGGTCTGCAGGGAAGGGAAGGGGCTGGCACTCAGGAAGGCGAGGAGAGGCCGGAAAGAAATCTGGGAAGTGGGACCCGGGCATGGGCCGCGGCTCCCATTTGTTCCTCTCCGCCCTTGTTTCCTAAGCGAGCCCCGGGGGCCTTGGTTTTATAGGATAAAGACAAGGAGGAGTATGTGAGGGATCTGCCCAACGAGCTGAGGCTTTTTGAAGACTTGCTGAGAAACAACCAAGGAGGCAAAACCTTTATTGTGGGCAACCAGGTGGGTCTGTGGGGGACCGGGTGAGGCTCTGGGGGTCACAGAGCCGTGGAGGAACCGGTGGGGCCCTTGAGGACAGCCGGGGCTCTGTGAGGGACCTTTGGGATGTAGCTGTCAGACCTGGGAGAGCCCAGAGCCCAGACTCCTGCCCCCAGACAGGGCTGCCCTCCCTCCCTGCTCCCCTTGGCCGACCTGCTCTGTGGCCCCCTCTCCCCCCCAGATCTCTTTTGTGGATTACAACCTGCTGGACCTGCTGCGGATCCACCAGACTCTGGCCCCCGGCTGCCTGGACGCCTTCCCCTTGCTCTTTGCTTATGTAGACCGGCTCTCCTCCCGATACAAGCTCAAGACCTACCTGAGCTCCCCGCAGCACACTGATTTCCCCATCAACTGCAATGGCAAAGAGTGAGGGCTCCCCTGGGTCTCCTCCCGATACAAGCTCAGAGCCTACCTGAGCTCCCTGCAGCACGCTAATGTCCCCATCAACCGCAATGGCAAACGGTGAGGGCTCCCCTGTGACCTCAGCTTGCAATAAAGGCTTTCCAGCAAACACTTCTTGCTGTCCTCACTGACTTGGGAGGGGAAGGGACAGGGGCTCTGGGGGGGGGACTGTGGGTCCTGAGAGTGAACCCCAAAACATCCACCTCCCCGGGGAAGATGGGGAGCAGACTAAAGGAACACTGGTAGCCCCCTCCATCTCCTCCTTTGGTTTCCTGGCATTGAACTCTCTTGATCAGAGCTGTAACAAGGAGGGGGCAAGTGGAATTTTGCTTCGGGTGCCAACATGGTAGGGGGCAGCAGGGATTTTCCCTGGTCCTCTTCACATCTTGAACCCTCTGAAGTCAGAGTCCCCCAGGAGTGGGAGGGGAAGAGGATTGCTAGGAGAGGGGAAGGTGGAACAGAATTGGACTGACAGTGGTGGGAGGAGAAAGACCCAAGATTGGCCTTGTGCCAGCGCCCATCTGTGCTCCTCCCCTTCCTCCAACTCAGTTGGCCACAGGTCCCGAGGCTTCCAGTTTGGAGCCTGTCCCTGAGCCTTGGCCCCTAAGCATGGTCCCCTCATCCCCACAGACTCCTCCACAGCAGCCTCCAGACTCTCCCCTCAGCCTTATTTCCTTCCCTGCCCCACATCCAGTCAGTTGGCCAATCTTTCCTTCTCTCTTTCATGTCTACAGATGCCTCTCAAAACTTCCCATCAGCCTCCCCTAAGTCTTTCCTTAAGCGCCCAAAATTAAAGCCAGAAACGAGGGAAAGGAGGTTTTAATTCAAGGAGGCAAATGAACCTCAGAGTTATCACTGATCTGTGACAAAAGCCAGTCAGGAACCCGGCCCTGGGGGCCCTGCCTTGTTCCAAAGGAAGAGGGAGGGTCAGAGGGGCAAGTGAGGAGATGGACTAGGGTATATTCCTCCTTAGAGTTAATTCAGGAGCCCAAAGAAGCTCAGGAGGGAAGAAAGCCTCCGGGTCAAAATCAGAGAAGGGGGAAAGGAAAGGGATTTTCCCAGTGGAAGATCCTGCAGCCCACTGGGCCAGGAAAAAAAAAAAAAAGAGATGATGAGTTTAGAAAACAGATTATAAACCTGGTAGAGACACATCATGTAGCAGTGATGGGGGACTATCCAGATGTCTGCTAGAGCTCTCTCTTTATTTCTGTCTCTGTCTCTGTCTCTCTGTCTCTCTGTCTGTCACTGTTTGTCTCTCTGTCTCTATCTCTGTCTCTCTCTCTTTCTGTCTCTCTCTTTCTGTCTCTCTCTCTCTCTCTCTCTCTCTCTCTCTCTCTTTCTTTCTCTGTCTGTCACTGTTTGTCTCTCTGTCTCTGTCTCTGTCTCTCTGTCTGTCATTGTTTGTCTCTCTCTCTCTCTCTCTCTCTCTCTCTCTCTCTCTCTCTCTCTCGCTCTCTCTCTTTTTCTCTGTCACTGTTTGTCTCACTATCTCTGTCTCTTTTTCTCTCCTTTTCCCTGCGCCCTCTTCTCTTTTCCCTTCTCTCCCTCATCTTCTTATCCCCACCCTGGGTAAAAAAAAGAGCAGCAAAGAACTGCATAGAAGTGGGAACGTGTCCTTCCCCCTCTCTAAGGAGATAAAACCTCCCCCTGAATCTCCTCCCGCTGCCAGCAGGAATCACCTCCCACACAGGAGCAGCCCTCAAAGTCTCCTCTTACCCAGAAGGGGAGGGGGACAGTCTGAGAGCCAAGAACCTGGGGGTTGCCTCCCCCCAAAGGCAGGAGCTGATTCCCCTTCCTGGAAGGAGGAGACCCAGACCCAGGAGGAGGGGGCAGGTGACGGGGACTGCAGCAGAGCCGGCTTTGGGGGATGCAGTTTGTCCAAAGCTTCCTCTGCATCTCTTGGGGGCTATGCAATTGTCCTGTCATCTAGTCCATACCAGGGCACTAGGGGGCACCACAGTACGCTGAGTGCTGGGCCTGGAGCCAGGAAAGCTCATTTTCATGAGTTCAAATCCAGCCTCAGACTCTCACCAGCTCCGTGACTCTGGACAAGTCACCTTACCCAGTTTGCCTCGGTTTCCCCAAGTGAAAGATGATCTTGAGCGGGAAATGACAAACCATTCCAGTATCTTTGCCAAGAAAACCCCAAACAGGGACTCCGAGTGTCGACCGTGACCAAAGTGACTGACCGACAACCAGGGTGCCGCGGCTGGCAGTGGGAGGAGATTCAGGGGAAGGTTTTATCTCCTTAGGGAGGGAAAGGACACTTCCCTACTTCCATGCAGTTGGGGCAGAAGGAGGGAGGAAGAGCAGAGTCTGATCCCAGAGGAAACCCCCCCCCCCAGCAGGGCAGGTGTAGCCCTTGGCAACCAGAAGTTTACATCGACAGAAAAGTCCCAAAGAGGCGAGAGAGACAGTGACAGAGACAGAAACAGGGAGAGATAGAGAGACGGAGACAGAGAGAGGTAGAAGTATAAATAAAGGCAGGCAAAGATGTAGATTCAGAATTTACTTGTTGACCAGATCAAAGAATAATTAGTAAAGATTTCATCTCTATCTATCATCTCCCTCCCTCCCTATCTATCTATCTATCTATCTGTCCATCTGTCTGTCCTTCTATCTATCTATCTATCTATCTAAAGATAGAGAGACAAAAGGAGAGACAGAGAGACAAGGACAGTTTGTCTATTCCAAACTTATTTTAGCCTGTGGTGTGAGGGGCTGGTTTTAACCCAGTTGCCGCCAGAAGACTCTCTAGTTTCCCAGACAATCTTTATCCAAGAAGGAATTCTGGATGTCCTCAGGCTTCTTGCTGACTCTGCTTCTGTTTATTGTGTTGGGGGGGGTGGAATGGAGGGGAGGAAGAGGGAGGGGATGGGAAGGGCACAGGCTGCAGTCCTGCCCACTCTCTCCCAGACCAAAAGAACCTGCCTAAAACCACCTAACAAAAGTGGGATGAATATGGATAAAATGGGGTGAAACACAATCTGCCCCATGGAAACCTTTAATCCTTCTCTGGAAATCAGTTACATCACCTGTTGGAAGGAATTCAGGGCCCTGACCTGTGCCGGGGGAACCTCAGTGGAGGGAGGGCTGGGAGAGGAGTCAGGAAGCCCTGAGTTCAAAGGCAGCCTCAGACCTTTGCTATCTGTGGGACACTGGGCAAGGCCTTTAACTTCTGCCTGCCTTAGTGCCCTCATCTGTAAAATGGGCAGAAAAGGAGCAGCTTTCTCCCTAGGTTGTTGAGAGGATTAAAGAAGATACAATTTGTGAAGGACCTAAGAATGATTAAGCCACAGAGAGGGGCTGATTCCCTCTCCCTTCCTCTATGGCTTCATGGTCCCCTGTGCACCATCAGCCACTCCAGAACTAATAAATGCTAAAAGGATATAAACAGGTAGTTTTCAGAGGGAGAAATCCAAGCTATCTAACCATATATAAAAGTTGTAAATCATTAATTAGAGAAATGCAAATTAAAGCAATTTTGAAGTTTCATCTCACATTTATCAGGTTGCAAAGATGTCAAATGAGAAAAATGGCAAATGTTGGTGAGGTTCTGGGAAAATGGACATATTAGTACATTGTTAATGAAATTGTAAATAGGACCAGCTATTTGGAACAATGTCTCGAAAGTTACTACAGTTTATATTCCTTTCCCCTAGCTCACCTATTATTGATTGATAATTTGTTAGTGTCTTCTTTTCAAGATCATTAAAAAATTGATTTGTTAGGTCAAATGACACAAACAGACAATTTTCAGATGATGAAATTGAAACTATTTCTACTCATATGATCATTATTGATTAGAGAAATGCAAATTAAGACAACTCTGAGCTACCACTACCCACCTCTCAGATTGGCTAAGATGACAGGAAAAGATAATGACAAATGTTGCAGAGGATGTGGGAAAACTGGGATGCTGATACATTGTTGATGGAGTTGTGGATACATCCAGCCATTCTGGAGAGCGATTTGGAACTGTGCTCAAAACGTTATCAAACTGTGCATACTCTTTGATCCAGCAGTGTTTCTATTTGGCTTATACCCCAAAGAGATACTAAAGAAGGGAAAGGGAGCTGGATATGCCAAAATGCTTGTGGCAGCCCTTGTTGTAATGGCAAGAAACTGGAAACTGAATGGATGCCCATCAATTGGAGAATGAATGAATAAGTTGTGGTATATGAATGTTATGGAATATTATTGTTCGGTAAGAAATGACCAGGAGGATGAATACAGCGAGGCCTAGAGAGACTTATATGATGCTAAGTGAACTGAACAGGACCAGGAGATCATTATACATTTCAGCAACAGTACTATATGATGGACAGTTCTGATCGACGAGACTCTCTTCAACAATGAGAGGATCCAAATCAATTCCAATTGATCAGTAATGAAAAGAACCACTTACGCCCAGCAAAAGAACACTGGGAAATGAGTGAGGACCACAACAGAGCATTTATATTCTTTTTGTTATCGTTTGCTTGCTTTTTGTTTTTCTTCCCAGATTATTTTTATATTCTTTCTAAATCCGATTTTTCTTTCTTTTTTTAAATATTTTCTTTTATTTTATTTAAAAATAACTTTATATTGACAGAATCCATGCCAGGGTAATTTTTTTACAACATTATCCCTTGCATTCACTTCTGTTCTGATTTTTCCCCTCCCTCCCTCCACCCCCTCCCCTAGATGGCAAGCAGTCCTATATATGTTAAATATGTTGCAGTATATCCTAGATACAATATATGTTTGCAGAACCGAACAGTTCTCTTGTTGCACAGGGAGAGTTGGTAAATCCGATTTTTCTTGTGCAGCAAGACAACTGCATAAATATGTATACATATATGGTATTTAACATATACTTTAACATATTTAATATGTATGGGACTACCTGCCATCTAGGGGAGGGGATGGGGGGAAGGAGGGAAAAAGTTGGAACAGAAATTTTTGCAAGAGTCACTGCTGAAAAATTACCCATGCATATGTCTTGTAAATAAAAAGCTATAATAAAAAAATGATTTGTCCCTCTTTTGGTTCAATAAATGGATCTAGGAAGCAAAGAGGAGAGAATAGAAAAATAGCTCAAACTATCATGAATGTTAAAATTCACAAGCTTTTCAGAGTCACTTATGACTTGCCCAGTCACACAGCTAGGAAGTGTTAAGTGTCTGAGGCTGGATTTGACTCAGTACTTCCTCCCTTCAGGGCTATTTTATCCACTGTACCATCTGGCTTTGCCCCAGAAAGGTCATGGTTGGAGAAATGGAAGCCCAGGAAAGTGAATGATTACTTGTCACTCTCACTCTCATAAAGTAGGATTTGAATTCGTGTCCCAGGATTCTACTTCAATACTGTGTTGCTTCCCAAGTTTTGACTGATTTTGATTCATCTGTGATTTCACTGGTATAGGGACCTTCTAGAATAGAAACTTTCAACCAGGGCTGATTGGCACCTGATCTGCAATTAGTCACAGGACCCGGAGGCTGATTTGAGTGTACACGTGTTTATGATGTTGCCGCATGACCAGGAGTTTTATGTCCAGTGTGTGATTTGTGTGATGAGTGGCGTACATGCAGAAATCACACAGAAAGTACTCCCGTTGAAGTCACAAAGGGATGGAATGTAGTGGGTTGAGAAAACTGGAAGTTTGTGACATTCTCGCTCTCCTAAGTACTCGATTACTGTGGAATTTGTAACATTCAAATATGCAATTTGGCCCATGGGGAAAACTACTCTGAACATCTGACAGGTCCCATTCCCCTTCCCTGATTGATGGGTCACAACCTCCCAAAGAGAGCTCATGTGTTTGGTCCTAATGAAGTGAGAAAGAAACTCTGAAGGATCAGTTGGGTGTTACATGACGAAAACCCACAAAAGCTGGCCATCATTTGATGTCTTTCCTTGGATCTCAACTGATTTTAATGGTTGTATCCTTAATACATGGCATAGGAGTGGCACAGAGTAGGTATTTAGTAAATGTTTGCTGCAGGTCATGAGATGTGTCAGTAGGGCAGGAATTGTGGGCAGGCGGTTTTTATGGAAAAAGGGAGACTTCTCAGTAGAAACCAGAGGACCGGGAAGGCAGGATTCCCCCTTCTAGATGATGACAGTTCAGCAAAGCTCTGTGAACCCACAGGACAGTAAGGGGAGGTAATCAATAAATATTATCATGTACAGGGTCGCATCCTTGTCTGCAGGAGGAAGATGTTGTTCTGGAATTCAGATCCAGGGATGAACTCTGACCAGCTGTCCTCTTCTGGACGTTGTTTTCAATCTTGCTCTCCCTGGCTGGCCGCTCATGTCCCACTTCCTGTTGAGGACATCTGGACTACTGTCCCCTGTCCCCTGCAGACACACAACTTTGGTATCACTGGAGACTTTTCACTTACCCTGCCCCCACGGAAGCAGCCTCTGGCATCTCCAGTCCCTTAGTCCAGCTCATCGCTGACTCCAGAGCGGACTGCCAAGGAGATAGGACTGCCAATAGTTGATCTTCCTTTCTTTCTTCTTTCTTTCTTTCTTTCTTTCTTTCTTTCTTTCTTTCTTTCTTTCTTTCTTTCTCTTTCTTTCTTTCTTTCTTTCTTTCTTTCTCTTTCTTTCTTTCTTTCTTTTTTCTTTCTTTCTTTCTTTCTTTCTTTCTTTCTTTCTTTCTCTCTCTCTCTCTCTTTCTTTCTTTTTTCTTTCTTTCTTTCTTTCTTTCCTTCCTTCCTCCTTCCTTTCTTTTCCTTCCTTTCTTTTCCTTCCTTCCTTCCTTCCTTCTTTCCTTCCTTCCTTCCTTCCTCCCTCCCTCCTTTCCTCCCTCCTTCCTTCCTCCCTCCCTCCCTCCTTTCTTCCTTCCTTCCTTCCTTCCTTCTTTCCTTCCTCCCTCCCTCTCTCCTTCCCTCCCTTCCTCCCTCCCTCCTTTCCTTCTTCCTTCCTTCCTTCCCTCTCTCTTTCTTTTTAAATAAGGATAGCTTTTTATTTTCAAAATACATGCACATTTAGTTTTTGATATTCACCCTTGCAAAACTTTGTGTTCCAAATTTTTCTCTCTTCCTTCCCTCCATGCCTCTCCCGCAGACAACAAATAATGCACTATAGATTAAACATGGTCAATTCTTTTGGTTTTATTAAAACTTTTATTTTCAAAACATATGCATGGATAATTTTTCAACATCGACTCTTGTAAAACTTTGTGTTCCAAATTTCTCCCCCTTTTCCTCCCCATAGATGGCAAGCAATCCAATATATGTTAAACATGTTAAAACATATGTAAAATCCCATATACGTATACATATTTCTACAATTATCTCACTGCATAAGAAAAATCAGATCAAAAAGGAGAAAAATGAGAAAGAAAACAATGCGAGCAAACAGCAACGGAAAGAGTAAGAACGCTATGTTGGGGCCCACACTCAGCTCCCACCATCCTCCCTGCGGTGGAGACGGCTCTCTCCATCACTGAACAGTTGGAACTGGTTTGAATATCTCATTGTGGACAAGAGCCACGTCCACCAGAACTGACCACGGTATATTCTTGCTGCGGAGCACAATGCTCTCCCTTCCCTCGGCATTAGTTCCTGTCGGTCTCTCCTCTGCAATCCTCCTGCAGGGCGTTTCTTTCAGAACAAGAATATTCCATAACATTCATATACCACAACTTCTCCCCCCTCCCCCTCTCCCCTGGGCATCCCTCAGTTTCTGGCCCCTACAAGGGCCGCCGCAGACAGTTTGCACACGTGGGTCCCCCCCCCCCCCCCCACGATCTCCTTGGGATAGAAGATGGACAGTTCCTTTACACACATTTCCCCATTTATTACCAACAAGGCCCTTCGCTTTCTGCATGTGAGCGGGGCCCTATTTATCTCCAGACGCTCCCAGGCGGCTACATAGTAGCGTAACCTGGGCTCCAACCTCATTTTCCGCCACCAGACGGCGGCAGGCAGAGGCCGGAGGAGGAGCCTCAGAGCGCAGGCGTGAGAACCTGCCAAGGAGCCCGCGCTCCAGGAGAGGCCATACTACAATTCCCAGAAGGTCCCGGGACAGAACGGCGCGACGCAGGCGGACGGACGCCAGCGCGGAGGCGGAGCCTTGCGGTCCCGTGACGCCAGCGCGCGATGAGGCGTGTGACGTTAAACTCCTGCGCCACGGCCCGGGCTTCTGCCTGTCCGCGGAGCGAAGGTGACAGCGGGAAGGTCCGCGCCTTGGGAGGCAGCGGCGCCGCGAAACCTCGGTCCTCCTCCCGCCGCCCGCGCTCCCCTCTCCGGCCCGCACGATGCTGGCGGCGCAGCGGCTTGTGCGGGGGGCGCTCTCCTCCAGGAGTCTGGCCCGGCTTACCTTCCAGGAGGTGGGGACAGTAAGTCCTTCCCGCTGGGTCCTGCGGGGAGGGGGCGGGGTCACGGGGGCGGGTGTGGCCTGGGGCGGGACTACTGGCTCGTGTGGTGTCAGGGAGCGGTGTCACTGGGGGCTGGGAGTGGGGAAGGGGCGGGACTTATCGGGGGACCTTGGGAGGGGGCGGGGCTGCTATCAATGGGAGGAGCCTCTTGATTACTAAGTGGTCACTTTGGCCCCGGTCCAGCTGTCAGGCCCCCCCAAGCCCCTCTCCTCCTCCTTTCCCATCTGCTTCTTGGGACCACAGGCAATGGGGGCAGGTTAAGGGGCTGAGCTCAAGACCACCCCTCCCCCCACCCTGTGTGACCCTGGACCAGTCACTCAGCCTCAGCCTCCGTTTTCTCATCTGCACAATGGACCCGGCATAGCGGGGCAATCAAATGACGTCAGCTTTGGAAAGTGATCCCCAGAATGCCGTCCGACCCTTATTATTTAGTATTATCATACCCGGGAGGGACCTTGGAAGTCGCCTGGGCAGGGAAACAGCCCCGACTGGTGGTTTGGTAGGAAGTGAATCCGGTCACTCCCTGGTCTGGATCTCAGCTCTGGGGGGGGGCACGCCCCCTCCCCAATACTGTGACCTTAGGTGACCTTGCCCTCCCAGCCCTCCTCAGGCTGCTTTTGCCCCAGGGACATTTGACCTTGAACTGTGTCACCTCATGTCCCCTCTGCTGGTCACTCTCAGTGGACTTTGAGCTTCTCCTGGAGCTTCAGTCTTGAACTGAGTTTGAGTGATGGGGGCCGTGGGGGGGGCAGAAAAGGAATGAAGGCTGGAAGGCATGGGGGGGTTCACTGAGGGCAGGAGGGGGCTCCCACCCAGGCCCCCCCACCCCGGACCCTGCCTCCTGCACCACCGGCTTTCCAGAGCCTCTCTTCTCCACAGGCGACCCCCAAGAAAACAACATATGGGTCCTTGAAGGACGAGGACCGGATCTTTACCAACCTGTACGGCCGCCATGACTGGAGGTGCTGAAGGGCTCTTGGGCCTCGCTCGGGGGGAGGGGCCGGGGCGGAATTGTCTCCGGGGGCTCATCCATCCCCCCCCCCACATCCCCACAGGCTAAAAGGGGCCCTGAGTCGGGGTGACTGGTATAAGACCAAGGAGATCCTGCTGAAGGGGCCCGACTGGATCCTGGGCGAGATCAAGACCTCGGGCCTGCGGGGCCGCGGGGGGGCCGGCTTCCCCACCGGCCTCAAGTGGAGCTTCATGAACAAGCCGTCTGACGGCAGGTGGGGCGGGGGGGAGGAGGAGCATGGGAGGTGGGGGAGGAGATGGGGCTGGTGGCAGCAGCAGCCCCAGCCTCACCTGGGGCCCGCGGCTTCCCTTCCCCCAAGACTGCTCTGAGGCTTCCTGGGGCAGGAGTTCGGTCTGTGCCAGTGGGAGGAGGGGGCTGTGCCCTCCGTGGGGGGAGGAGTTCGGTCTGTGCCAGTGGGAGGAGGGGGCCGTGCCCTCTGTGGGGGGAGGAGTTCGGTCTGTGCCAGTGGGAGGAGGGGGGAGGCCGTGCCCTCTGTGGGGGGAGGAGTTCCCCCTTGAGCTGGGTTTCAGGCACAGGCTGGGAAGGCTGGTGGTCGTGGCGGAGGGGACAGCCAA
Organism: Antechinus flavipes; assembly: GCF_016432865.1. NCBI lineage: Eukaryota > Metazoa > Chordata > Mammalia > Dasyuromorphia > Dasyuridae > Antechinus > Antechinus flavipes. The sequence continues at coordinate 257,709,346 of NC_067403.1, forward strand.
GGTCGTGTGGGTTGATGTGGAGACTGGCAGAGCCGGCGGATGCCAGAGAAAGCCGCGTCCCTGGGGATGGGCAGCGGGGGTGACGTGGGAGGGGACGCTGGGCGCTTACCCTGGCTGACCCATCCCCGGCTCCCCCAGGCCAAAATACCTGGTGGTGAATGCGGACGAGGGGGAGCCGGGGACCTGCAAGGACCGCGAGATCATGCGGCACGACCCCCACAAGCTGGTGGAGGGCTGCCTGATCGGGGGCCGGGCCATGGGTGCCCGCGCCGCCTACATCTACATCCGGGGCGAGTTCTACAACGAGGCCTCCAACCTGCAGGTGAGGGCGCCGCGCCGCGAGCCCCTGCCCACGGCCTCCTCGCGCCCGCCCCTCTCACCGCGCCCGCCCCTCCCCCTCTCCCCAGGTGGCCATCCGGGAGGCCTACGAGGCCGGGCTGATCGGCAAGAACGCCTGCGGGTCCGGCTACGACTTCGACGTGTTTGTGGTGCGCGGGGCCGGGGCCTACATCTGCGGGGAGGAGACGGCGCTCATCGAGTCCATCGAGGGCAAGCAGGGCAAGCCCCGCCTCAAGCCGCCGTTCCCTGCGGACGTGGGTACGTGCCCACCTCGGAGGCGCAGAGGGAAAGGCCGCCAGCCACCGCGGGGCTCCGTGTGGAGGAGGGGCTCCCCAGGAGCCTGTGGGAGGGCTCGGGGACCTGCCCCAGTGGCGGAGGTGGGAAGGCTCGTCCGGGCCCTCTAGGGACCCCCGACCCCAGGGTGCGCGGGGCACTGCACCCCCAGCAGAGGGAGGGAGGGGTCGGGCTCCCTGTGGCGGGGCCGGCGGCCCAGACCTCTCTCCGCCGGCAGGCGTGTTCGGCTGCCCCACCACCGTGGCCAACGTGGAGACCGTGGCCGTGTCCCCCACCATCTGCCGCCGCGGCGGGTCCTGGTTTGCCAGCTTTGGCCGGGAGCGGAACTCGGGCACGAAACTCTTTAACATCTCGGGCCACGTCAACTACCCCTGCACCGTGGAGGAGGAGATGTCGGTGCCGCTCAAGGAGCTGATCGAGAAGCACGCGGGTGAGGGCCGGGGCTGGGGGCCGGGGGAGGGAGCACCAGGGCTGGAGGCCGGGGGAGGGAGCACTGGGGCTGGGGGCCGGGGGAGGGAGCACCGGGGCTGGGGGCTAGGAGAGGGAGCACTGGGGCTGGAGGCCGGGGCTGACCGGTGCTCTGGCCCCCAGGTGGTGTGACCGGAGGCTGGGACAACCTGCTGGCGGTGATCCCCGGGGGCTCCTCTACCCCTCTCATCCCCAAGTCTGTTTGCGAGACGGTCCTGATGGACTTCGATGGGCTGATTCAAGCGCAGACGGGGCTGGGGACGGCCGCCGTCATCGTCATGAACCGATCGGTAAGGATCGGACCCCCGCTGCCGGAAGCCTTGCCCTCGGCCTGGGGGAGGGGCTGTCCCCGGGTCCTGCCCCTGCACTGCCCCTGCCTCAGCGCCCGCTCCTCCTGCCCCCTCAGACAGACATCGTGAAAGCCATCGCCCGCCTCATCGAGTTCTACAAACACGAGAGCTGTGGCCAGTGCACGCCTTGTCGGGAGGGTGAGCACCCGGGCGGGGGGTGGGGGGAGGCCTGGGGGGCCGGCCGGGGCGCGAGGGGGAGGCTACCAGAACCCCTTCTCCCGGCCCCCCAGGTGTGGACTGGATGAACAAAGTGATGTGGCGGTTCGTCAAGGGGGACGCCCGCGTGTCTGAGATCGATGCCCTCTGGGAGATCAGCAAGCAGATTGAGGGCCACACCATCTGTGCCCTGGGCGATGGGGCCGCCTGGCCTGTGCAGGTACTGGGGGCGGGGCGGGGCAGGGAATGTGGGGAAGGCCCTGGTGGGAGCAGGGGATCCTTTGGGGGGCCTCTGACCCTGAGCTCCCTCCCGTTCCTCCCGAGCAGGGCCTGATCCGCCACTTTCGCCCCGAGCTCGAGGACCGGATGCACCGGTTTGCCAAGGGCTACTCGGCCCGCCAGGCGGCCTAGGCCGGAGCCCGCCACCCTCCTCCCCCTTCCCGTCCTGGTTTGTGTGAATAAAGTCAGGGCTGCCCTCGGGCCGCTCCTGAGTCTCTATTTAGCCCCGTCTGCTCCCTGGGGGCTTGGGCCAGAGGGAGGGGGGTCCCATCGTGGCTCTGCTCATCGGGCCCGGGAGCTCGGCCTAGAGGGTCTCACCGGGGCCGGGTCAGCCCCACGGGCGAGGGGGCCACAGCCTGAGAAATGGGCACAGCAGAGCCTCCTGCGTTGAACCAGTGTTTATTGGAGAGTGCAGGAAAGGAGGGGAGCCGCCCCAAAAGGGCCCATGCAGGGGCTCCTCCGCCTTGCTCCTCGCGGTCCCCTCCGGGCCTAGTCGCCCAGCTGGGGGTGGGCTCCGTCGAGCGGGTGCCAGAGCTCCAGGCGCCGGTCGCTGCGGGCCAGGCACTCGCGCCAGTGCCGAAGCTTCTCCCCGGTGGAGTTGATGCTCAGCTGCACCCCGCCTGGGGGAGTGTGCCCGTCAGCCGTGCCCCGGGGCCGCCCGCCCCCCGGCCCTGCCCCCGGCCCTCACCGATGAAGTCGTTGGCCGTGCCCAGGTCATAGTCCCACACCGACACCAGCAGCGTCTTCTGGGCGAGCTCCTCCCTCTGCCCCGCGTAGAAGAACTCCTGCGCACACGGCCTGGTCACCGGCGGCCCCGGGCACCTCGGGGGCAGGGCCCGGGGCCCGGCCAGGCCCCCCACTCACCTCATTGAACTCTGGGTTCAGGGTCTTCTTCCGCACCGTCGTCTTGTATTTGGACTTCTTACCCGCGTTTGGTCGGAGGAAGCTGAGGGGCGAGAACCGGGGCTGGCTGGGGAGCGCCCAGATGGGGGGCCGGGGGGGGTTTGCATCCCGGTGACCCGGCTCCCAGCACCCCCGCTCACTCACATGCGCACGAAAGGGTCCGAGTACCCGTTGGCATCCATGGGGGCCAGGTGGGCGCAGCGTAAGACCCCGACCAGCAGGCCCCCCCGCTGGGAGCTGTAGCAGAGGGACAGCAGAATCCGGCCCCGCTCCTCCCCCGCCGCTTCCACCTCCTCCTGCGGGGCCGGGGGCAGGTCAGGGGTCTCCAGGGGAACGGGCCACATGAGTGACTGCTGCCATCCTAGCATTCTTTGCCAGCCCTGGTGGCCTGGCTCTGCCCTGGAGTGGCAGGGACACGATCTGCCCCCCAGGGGGCAGTGTGGGCCGCAGAAGTGGGCACTGGGTGGAGGCCAGAAGAGAGGCAGGTGCCCCCCCCCCCCTCCCCCCTCGGCACCAGCCCTGCGGCCGCCATGGATGTCCTGACCCTACAACCCCGTCTCGGGGGTCCCTGCCCTCGGCTGCCGCCCCAAGGTTAGTCAGGAAGGCTGAGCCTGAAATAGCTGATGGGGGCCATGGAGGGGCAGCCCCCGAGCCCAGAGGCAGGACTGTGGCAAGGTGAAGGGGCGTTCTAGCCCCGCCCCGCCCAGCGCACCTACCTCCTCATACAGGGCCATGCCTCTGGCAGTGTCCAGGCTGCGGGGCCTCTTGCTCTGAAACCCCACAAGGCAGAAGGTCACGGGCACCACAGCCCCTCCCCCAAGTTCACCCCTCCCCCACCCCTCCTGCCCCCTGGCCTCTCTCACCAGGCGCCTCTTCTCCAGGCAGATGTCGAAGCTCCGGGTCAGGTTGGGCGCCAGCTTCTTCAGGGGCACCCGCAGCTCCCCCAGGGGCTCTGCCCGCCTCCGCAGGCGCGACTCCTCGCACACGCACAGCCTGCCCCCGACCCCTGCCCGTCACTGCTCCGGTCGGTCCGGGTTCCACCCTCCCGGCCCAGCCTCTGGCCCCTCCCCCAGGCTGGGGTCCCCTCTGCTGTCTCCGGGCACCCCCCCCCCCATCTTCATCCCGATGCTCCGTCCGCCATCTCTCGGCTCCCAGGAGTCTCAGGGCTTCCCAGTCAAGCCCCAGCTGGCAATTTTTGCACCCGGAGAAAAGGGCAAACCCTCGATTTCAGTTTGGTTGTTGGCAGGAACCGAGGAGGGGAGGAGCCGGGAATACTGGGAGGCAAGGCAGCGGCTGAGGGAGCTTCCACCTGGGGGGGATCAGGAAGTGGCCCCCTGCTCTCTTCCCATTTTAACTATTTTTAGTCAAGTGTTTCCACGTATCTGAAGGATTGAAAATGCTGCTGGTGCCCCCTGTAAATTTTGGCACCCTGGAGAAGTGCCCTGATCACCTCACCCTAGTTACAGCGGAGTCAGGCTGTACTTTGGGGAGGGCCTACAGCCCCTGGTTACCCCCAGTCACTCCCCGGTGCCCTCTTGGTGGGCGCATGCCCCTTTCTGCCATCTGCCCTCCTAGGCCGGCCTGGTATCCCACTCCCCAGTCCGCTGCCACGGTCCATTCGGGCATCTGGAGCATCGCCGCCCCCCCGCCCTGGGCCACGCCAGGGCACGGAGCCCCGGGCAGCTACACCCAGGGCCAGCGGTCGGATCCGTGGCGGGCAGCAGGGATCGCCAGTGCTTACCTGGCCCTGGCGCGGGTCTATAAGCACTCAACAGACACGGTTTCCTTCCAGAGCCTGGCTGGGAGCCGTGAGGGATCTCTGGGCATTGGAGCTTCTGCCAGGCCCCCTCCAGCTGGCCCAGGCCTGCCCTAGAGCTCTCCCAGGGCCCGGGCCTTCCCTCACTCTGCCGGGGCCCAGACCACCCCCAGGACCAGCCCCCTTCCCTTCCGGCCCCACCTCTCCCCAACAGCCCCAGGAGGGGGCTCCGGCCTCATTTTTGGTGGCTGCGAATGTACTGCCACCTTGGGCGGGGGAAGGGGTGGGGGAGAGGGGGGAAGGAGGGCCATCCAAGAACGTTATGCCCAGGGAGGCTCCAGCAGGGGGCCCGAAGGCTGACTGAGCGCTCCCTGGCAGGGTGAAGGACCCAAAGGGGCGGCAGGGGGCCCAAAGGCTGAGCGCTCCCTGGCGGGGTGAAGGACCCGGGTGGGCGGCAGGGGCTCACCGCAGAGTCTTGCGCCCGGCGTCCTGGCAGGTGAAGCCGTGGTAGGTGAGCGTCTCGTCCCAGTGCGGCCCCCGGCTGGCCCGCACCGTCCGCGTGCGCAGCTGACTTGCCTGGGAGGAAGGGGCAGGGTGGCTGCGAAGGGGCCCGGGCCCAGCTCCCCGGGGCTGGGAGGCTCCCGCTGCCGCCTCTGGCCCGGGCAATGCTGAGCTTGTCCTGGATAAGCCGGCTGCCCTCTGCCCGCCGCCCTCCAGACTGCCCTCCGTGCGGTTCAGAGCGGGGCCTTCCCCTGCCCAGGCGGGACCACTCCCCATATTCTTCCCTTCCCGTCTCCCCGTCCACCCTGCTGGAGGCTGCGCCCGTGACCAGGATCAGGAGGAGCCCGGGAGGCCCCCACCGCTGCTGTCTTATCCAAAATGCCCTAATCATGCCCCAGTCCCTCTGCTCCCTGCTTATCCCGCCGCCTTCCCCAACCATTGTGGGAAGGGCACGAGCTTGGAGCCGAGGGCCTGGGTCCGATCCTGCCTTAGCATTCACTCCCTTGGGCTTATTAGCCTCTCAAAGCCTCAGTTTCCTCATATGTAAAATGGGAACAAAAGCATACTATCTACCCCAATTTTTTAAAATTTGGAAATACTATTTAAATGTGAGATTACGAATATTGTTGTCGCCTCTTGCCCAAGAACTTTTCAAGGCCCTCTCCTTTTCTGACATTCGAGGTCCCAACATCCCCATCCAGCCTTAGCTGCCCCTCGCCTCATTCTCCCCATCTTCATCCTGTCCGTGTTTATGCTGTAGCCCCCCCTCCACAACAAAGTCCTACTCATCCTTCACGACCCCGAAGTCCACCTCCTTCGGGAAGCCTTCCCGGATCTCCTCTGTCCGACTTTCTGACCTCTGGGCCCACGGCATTCCGGGCCCTGCCCGCCTCCACCCCCTCCAGTCCGTGTAAGCTCCCGTTCATGGCTCCCATGACACTGCTGCTCACCCAGCCCCCTCCGCCGTCCCTTTCTCCTCTTGCCTTCGGCCTCTCCCAACACCAGTGCTCCCCCCCTTCTCATCCTGTGGCCAGAGTGGCTGAGCTTCAGCTTCTTTGTCCTGCCGGTCCCCGATTTCTTTGGGTCTTCTCCCTGCTGTCCCAGGGAGGCCCCACAGTCTTCTCCAGCCCAGTAGGAAGCGCTGGTCCTCCCCTGCTCAGCTTTCCTTAACGTGCTGCTGTCGCGGCCCTAGAGCCCCATGGGAAAAACTATCGTGCTGACTCTGGGCCTCTGTGGGCAGGGGACGCGGCTGTCGTTCAGTGTCCAAGTTTGCCATAGCTTTCCTTCCGGGAGGAAACGTCTTTGAATTTGAATTGAATACTGGCGCGGTTGGCCATTTCCTTCTCCAGCTCATTTACAGATGAGGAAACTGAGGCAAGTGACTTGTGCAGGGTCACACAGCCAGGGCGTGTCTGAGACTGGATTTGAACTCATGAAGAGGACTCTTCCAGGCTCTGGCTAATGCTCTAGGCGCTGCAGCGCCACCTGGCGGCACACAACCCCAGCCTGTGCCCTAACGTGCTCTGGACTGAGGGGGCAGTGGGATTTTGAGAGAAGCGCCCCTGCTCCAGCACTCGTCCCCCGGCCACCGGGCTTCGCTCCCTGACATCCGGGAGGTTCCTGGAGGGCGGGGCAGGATGGGGGCTCCCACGTGCCCGCCAGCCCCGGGGGCCCTGGCTCCCTCGAGTCTGTGCCTTTCCTGCTCTCGGCTTCCTCTCCTCGACCCCCCCTCCCCCCAGTCCCCCTTCCCCAGCCCTTCCCCGTCACTACCTTGCTCATTCCCGGCAGCAGGTTCGCCTTCACGAAGGTGTCGATGGAGCCCGAGTCCAAAGGCTTCAGGCCCTGGAGGACAGTTTCCCAAAGGGGAGGAGGGGGCAGGAGGGGGAAATTGCTGCCCCCCCCCCCACTCCCGGCCCCGCCCCCGGCCCATCCTCTCACCTTGGCTCGATGGATCGTGCAGTGCAGGACGCAGTTCTGCTGGTCCAAGAGGAGGGTGAATTCAAGGGAGCCCAGGGCGGCTGTGGAGGGAGGGGGCCGGCCGTGAGCTCCAGGTTCTCCTGGCTTCCTGGAGGTCCCGATGGCAGTCCCCCGTCTCCGGGAAGCCTTCCTCAAACGGCCAGAGTTCTAGCGCCTTCCCTCCGCCACGGTTGCTTCTCTATCCCGTCCGTGGCCGGCGCTTCCGGCTGTCCGGTGGTTAGCGCCCTGTAGGCGTTTCTAGCAATGCTTATTGACTGACTGGGGGCTGAGGAAGGGCTTTGGCTCAAATCACAAACCGGCAGGGGACGGGGCGCGGGTGCGAGGTCTCCCAAGAACTCGGGTCTACGCCCGGGCCGGGGGCCGTGTCCACACGCTCTGAGTTGGAAGGGCGGCAGAGGCGGGGGGATGCCCAGGACCTTCCCGAGTCAGCTCCCCGCGGCCATGTGACCTCTAGCCTGGGTTCTATTGCTGTGGCCCCCTCCCCCAGGGAACCGGCTGGGCTGAAGGGAGGGTCACCTTCTCTCTGACGCAGCCCTGACAGCACCTGCGGCTGGGAGCAGCTGTGCGTGTGAGTGTGTGTGTGTTGGATGTGTGTGTGTGTGTTGTGTGTGTCTGAGTGTCAGTGTATCTGAGTGTTGTGTCTGAGTGTGTCATTGTGTATGTGTGTGAGTGTGTGATTTGTGTGTGAGTTGTGTCAGTGAGTGTGTGTATGATTTGTGTGTTTGTGCTGTGTGTATTGTGTGTTTGAGTGTCAGTGTGTCTGAGTGTTGTGTCTGAGTGTGTGTGTGTCAGTGTGTGTGTCTGTCAGTGTGTCTGAGTGCTGTGTGTGTCAGTGTGTCTGAGTGTGTGATGTGTATGTGTCTGTGTGTGTGTGAGTTGTGTGTGTGTCTGTGAGTGTGTGAGAGAGTTGTGTGTGAGTGTGTGTGAATGTGTGCGTGAGCGGGCCCAGCTGTCTAAGAGCAGCCCGGGTGGGGCCGTGGCTGGGATGTACGTTCCAGATGGGAGATGATCCTGTCCCAGCTGGGTGCGGGGCTGGGGCGGGAGCTTCTTGCCGGGGCCGCCTGAGGCAGCCCAGGTGAGGGAGGGCAGAGTGCTGGGGCTCCCTCCCCCTCCTTCTCCTCCCCCTTCCCCTTCTCCCCTCTCCTCCCCCTCCCGCTCCCTGACAGACCCCAGGGCCCGAGCGCTCACTGCTGTCATCCGAGTCTCCATCCTGCTCCTGCTCCGGGCCCAGGGGCAGCCCGGGGGGCTTTGCGGGCGGCCCAGCTTCCTCCAGGGGGCTGCCCGAGGCTGGCTCCGGGGCCGGCCCGCTGGGGAGGGCGCGCAGAGGGGCGGGCCGGGGCCGGAGCAGGGCGGGGGCGAAGGGGTAGAAGTGGGGGAAGTAGTCGGAGATCTGGCGGATGGGGCGGATGGGGCCCGGGCTCACGTTGATGGCCATATGCTCCTGCATGGTGACCTTCTCCCCACGGGCGCCGGCCATGGCCACGGGACGCGGCCACAAGGTCCCTAGGAAGGAGTTCCCGGTGCCATGTGGGGGTTAACCCGGGGAGGGGGGCAAATGGGAGGCGGGGGCCGAGAGAAGGGAGAGGCCGATGGGAGGGAGGAGGGACAAAGGGAGGGGATAATTCCGTGGGGAAGGTCAGCGCGGTGGGAAGGACCGGGCAGAAGGGGGGACTCTGGGAGTGACCCCGGACCCCAGCTGGCCGGACTGCGGGGGAGACCCCTCAGGAGGACAAGCCCTCGGGGCTCTGGCCCAGGCCAGGTGCTGACTGACAACCTATAGCGGTCCGGGCGGTTTCCGGCGGTCAGCTCAGCTGGGGGGGGGGGGGGCGGGAAGGGGGACTCTGGGGGCTGGAGATGGACGGACCAGACCCCAGGTAAGGTCACGTGCTGTTAGGGAGGATGGGAAGGGCTTCTGTTTGTATTTGGGGGGGTCTGTGGGGTGACCTTGGAGGGGAAGTCTCCTTTCTGGGGACACGTCTTTCTCAGGGGATGGTCTTTTGGGCGGCAATGAGGGGGAGGTTGGGAGGTCTCGCCCACGGGAGCCCCCCCCCCTCCAATCTGGGGCAGGTCTGTCGGGTTTCTGTCGCGGGCGACAGGTGGGGGGAGGAGCGGTTCTTCCCCAGTGGGATGGCGAGGGGGGAGGCTAGGTGTCAGGAGAGGCGGGGGCTTGCTCCCGGTTCTGGGGGGATGTCTGCCCCAGACGGAGCGCCCCCGGCAGGGTCTGACACGGGTGCGGGATCGGGGGCTTCGGGGTCTCCTGGGGGGCTCTTGGGGTGCGCTGTGCCCGGGCTGCTGAGAGCGAGGAGGGCGGGGGAACTCACCTGGTTCTTGGACGGCCGAGCAAACACAGCCGGACCGACTGCCCGCCGCTCCGGGTCCGAAGCTACGTCCGCCGCCGCCGCCGCCTGCCTCCCACCCGGGACCCGCGTCAGTGACCGCCTCGTGTCCTCTCCGGCGCCGCGCCGCGGGGACACGCGGGGACGGGCGCACTCACCCTCGCGCACACACTTACCCTGGCCCCGCTCCCCCCTCCCAGATCATGAACTGCGTCCGCTTCCCCCGCCGCCAGCCGACTCCCGCCCCCTCCCGGCCCCCGCACTGGTGGCCCGGGTCCGCACGCTCCGCGCGGGCTCCCTTACAGGGAGGGGTGTGACTAACACGGGGCCCGGGGAGAGCTTGCCCCCGCCCGAACCCCGCCGCCTCCTTCCCTTCCCCGGATGCCCCCGACGCCCCGGGCTCCTGCCCTCCCCCCTCCCTCCCCCATCGCCCGCGCCAGCTGGGACACATACGCCCTCCTGTAGGACACGCTGGCTCCGAAGGCCAGGCCCGGTATGGAATCACCCGGGCTCCGGGACCCAGGACTTTTCGCAGGCTTCTCGGACCGAGCCCCCCTCCCCTCCCCGTGGTCTGGGCCCTTCCCTCCCCCCACACCTCTGTTGATCGCCTGTGAAATGGAGCTATTTTTGCAAAGTAATTTATTCTTGCTAACTGCCAACATAGGTGAGAAATGGAACGGAGAGGGGGACAGGAAGCGTTAAGGGGGAGAGGAGGGGAGGCTGGGAGGAGGCTGCAGCTGGCGGACTGGAGAAGGGAAGGGCTGACTTAGTTCTCCCCCCCCCCCCCAGCCCCTCCCCTTTCCCTAGCTATCTAGTCCCTAGCTCCTAGCTGTTCGTGCCATGGTCTAGGAATATCCTGTTTCTTCCAGGGCTTAACTCTTGAGGGCATCGTGAGTACTTTGCCCACCTCCCCTCCACACGCCCCCGCAAGCCTCCCAGCAGAGGCTGGCCCCTCTCGGAATCCGCTCTGCTCTGGCTCTCTCCTTTCCAAGGATCTGAAACCAATCTGGAACCAAGGGGCTGCCTTGTTGATCTACACAGCACAGAACCCCAAGAGCAGACAATGTCCAGGCCCGCCTTTCACAACACCCATTGGCAAGCCAGGGGTCCTGGGAGAGACCCACAGTCATACAGCAATAGTCTAAGGCTCTAGAACTGGGCCGGGTCCAGAGCCCTGGGTCAGTCGGTCAGCAAGTAGTCATTAAGCTTTGATTATGTGTCGGGCACTCTGCTGAGGAAGGCCCAAACCAGTGCCGTCCTCCCTTCCAACTGGGGAGACAACCCGGAAGAGATGGAGAGCAAAGGATTCTCCAGGCCTGCTAATTACTCCTTCCTTCCTTGAAAATCATGGGTTCATCAAATCAGTTCCAATAGAGCAGGAATGAACTGAACCAGCTACACCCAGGGAAAGAATTCTGGGAAATGACTAGGAACCATTACATCGAATTCCCAATCCCTCTACCTTTGCCCGCCTGCATTTTTGATTTCCTTCACAGGTTGATTGGGCATTATTTCAACGTCTGATTCTTCTTGTGCAGCAAAACAACTATGGACATGTATACATATATTGTATTTAATATATTTTAACATATTTAACATGTATTGGTCCACCTGCCATCTGGGGGAGGGAGTGGGGGAAGGAGGGGAAAAATTGGAACAAAAGGTTTTGTAAGGGTCAATGCTGAAAAATTACATATATATATGTACACACATATATATATATACATATACATATATATATATCGTGTAAATAAAAAGCTATAATTAAAAAAAGAAGAAAAAAAAAAGAAAATCATGGATTCATGATGCTGAGCACAATGAGCCGAACCAGGAACACACTGTACACAGTAACAGCGAGATTGTGCAATGATCACCTATGAAGGACTCGGTTCTTCTCAGCAGTTCAGTGATCCAAGGCCATCGCAATAAACTTTGGCTAGAAAACATCTGCAACCAGAGAGAGAATTATGGAGACTGAATGTACATCAACACATGCTAGTTTCACTTTTTCCCTTTTTCTTCTTTTTTTTTCCTCCCTCATGATTTTTCTTGCTTTGTTCTGATTATTTTCTCCCGACATGATTCATAAAGAAATGTGTATTTAAAAAAATGTACATGTATAACCAGAAAAAAATAAATAAAACAAAAAACAATCATGGATTCATAAGCTTAAATCTCTAGAGCTAGGAAGAAGCTCAGCGGCCAGCTGGTCCAAACCCCCCATTTTACAGATGGGGACACTGAGGACAAGGGTCATAAAGAAAGTAGGTGACTGAGCTGAGATGTGAATCCAAGTCCCCTGTCTCCAAACTTTGTGTTTATCCCACTACATCATGTCATCTGTAACACTGAGTTCTTAGAATTGTGGTGGATGACTGCTCAGTTACCAGTCTTTCATAGTTGATTATCTTTCCTATATAGTTGTTTCCTGTATAAATTGTCTTCCCAGGTGTTCCAGAAACCATCTCTTTCATTTCTTACAGCAAAATGTCCACATTGCTAATAAGATTGACCCACACATTGCCAGAACTTGTTCTGTGGGAAGACTGAAGGAAAGTGTGGGAGAGGAGAGATTAAGTGATTACCAAACCGAAGGTCTACAGAGCCATTGTGTTCTATGCCTGTGAAATCTGGGCACTATACCAGCCTCGTGCCAGAAACTCAATCGTTTCCATTTGAATGGGAAGATCACTCAGCAGGACGACCCGGAGCTCCTTTTTCAAATGAAACCTCCCAGCACTCCAACTTTCCTGCAGAAAGCACAACTCCGCTGGGCTGGCCACACTGTTTAAATGCCAAATATATGCTTGCCAAAAAAATGATTTTTTGGAGAACTCACATAGGATGAGAGCTCACAAGGTGGTCAGAAAGAGCGGTATAAGGACACTCTCAAGGTGTCTCTTTAAGAACTTTAGAATCAGTTGGATGACATGGGAGACACTGGCAAAGGACCACCCAGCATGCCGTGCCCTCATCAGAGAGGGTATTGTGCTCTAAGAGCAAAGCAGAATTGAAGTAGCCCCAAAGAAACGGGAGATGTACAAAATTAGAGAAACTATCCCAAATGCCCATAGGGACTATGTGTGTCCGCCCTATGGCAAAGCATTCCAAGCTTGTATTGGTCCGATACAGTAGAACACACTGTAACTAGACACTAACATGGTGATATCATTTTGGTCCTCCTTAAGTACGAAGGCCACCAACCAACCCACCAGCTAATAACTTGCTTGTCCATTTGGCAATTGATGGGCACTCCCTCGATTTCTAATTCTTTGTCACCATGAAAGGAGCTGCTATAAATATTTTTGGTACATATGGGTCCTTTTCCTCTTTTGTTGATTTCTCTGGAGCCTCGTAGCAGTATTGCTGGATCAAAGTGTATGCAAAGTTTAACAAACTGTTGAGCACAGTTCCAAATTGCTTTCCAGAATGGTTGGACTAGGGGCAGCTAGGAAGCACAATGCATAGAGCACCAGCCCTGAAGTCAGAAGGACCTGAGTTCAAATGTGACCTCAGACACTTAATACTGCCTAGCTGTGTCACTTAACCCCAATTGCCTCAGGGGAAAAAAAAGAAAAGAAAAGAAAAGAAAAGAAAAGGAAAGAAAAAAAGAAAAGAAAAAAAAAAGGTTGGTCTGGTTTCCAGCCCCACCAACAAAGCATTTCTGTTTTCTCACAGTCTCTTCCTTTGCTGTCATTTTAGTGTGAGATGGGAGTGTGTTGTTTTAATTTGCATTTCTCTAATTATCAGTGACTTACTATTTTTTTTAATATGGCTATTGATAGCTTTCCCCTGAAAATGGTCTGTTCCTATCTTTTGACTATGTTGATCATTAGAGGGTTTGGCCCTAATCTTTATAAATTTGATTCAGTTCCCTATATATCTTAGAAATGAGACTTTTATGAGATAAATATCCTGGAGATTCTCTCACCCTCCCCACCCCCAAGTTTTCTTCACATTTCAGTTGCATTGATTTTGTTTGTGCAAAAACTTTTTAATTGTATATAATCAAAATGATGCATTCTTCCCTTATCCATGTATCTGACAAGTAATTTCACCCATATTTCAAAATTTGCTTGTGATGTCATTTATGTCTCAATCATGTATTTATTTTGAATGGTACATGGTATGAGATGTTGGTCTATACCTAATTTCTGCTAGACTACTTTCCAGTTTTTCCAACACTTTGTTGAATAGTGAGATCTAGCTGGGATCTATGGATTTATCAGACACTAGGCTAATGTGTTCATTTGCACATTAGGTTGTATGTACTTAACCTATTCCATTGGTCAACCATTCTATTTCCTGATACCAAATTGTTTTGATGATTACAGCTTCATAATTATATAGGTATAGTCTAATATATGTATATGTAGAGAATAGTTTGAAATCCAGTACTATTAGATTTTATCCTTCTCCTTTTTTCCTTTTTCATTTATCTCCTTGATATTTCCAAACTTTTGTCCCTCCAGATGAGTTTTCTCATTATTTTCTTTCTAGCTCTCTAAAGTAATTTTTTTGGTTGTCTGGTGGGGCACAGGATACAACGGCGGGCAGGTGCCGAGGGCCTCGGTTCTGGCTTTCCTCGATCATTCAGCCTAATAGAGATGAAAACTGCAACCACAGGCAGCGTTGGGGCCCCTTATGAGCTCCTCCCTTCCTCTTCACAAGGGTTAGGGGTGCAGCACTGCCACGATCTGGAATACCGTGTAGGATTGCATTTGGCCCTCCCTTCACACCAGAGAAGTCTGAATTTTTTCTTTTTCTTTTATGGGTGTTTACAGTACCTTATTATAAAATTTGGCTTCCTCTTCTACAACCTACATCTATTTTATGTATTCCTGAGTTTCTAACTGTTCTGTGCTGATTGCTGGCCTTCCTGGGAAGTCTGTGACCACCCCCAAAACTCTTTACAAATTCCCAATCACTTTTTTATGCCGAACCTCAATATATCAGAGCCATGGTAGGGAAAGTTGAGATGTGGAAGGGACAAGTGTACAGGCCACAAGGAGAACGCACTCCTGGAAAGGTCATCATGGGAGATCTCTATACCTTGGGGCTGCTCAGACGACAAGAGGACCATTTCCAGAACTATTCTCGTCATCGTTCAGTTATTTTAGTCATCTCTGACTCTTCGTGACTCCAGTGAGGGTTTTCTCGGCAAAGATACTGGAGGGATTTGCCATTTCCATCCCTACTTTATTTGATGGAAGAGAAAACTGGGGCCAACAGGGTGAAGTGACTGGCCCAAGGTCTCAGAGAATTGTTGAGGCCAGATTTGTCTTCCTGACTCCGGGCAGGGACCCTATCCTCTGCTCCACCACCACAAAGCTCGCTCTTGGAACTCCTGGACTAAAGAGAGCCCTGCCTTGGCTGGTCAGAGAGCTGGCCCTTGGGAATCTCTCGGATGTTGCACATCTGAGATGAAAATTAATTCCGTGTTCTTCATTTGTACAAACTTGTCTGCTTCCTCAGGGAGTAGAAAGACTATAATGGGTGAGTGAAGACATGTTATGTTCCCTCTCCTTGTCTCCAAGTCCTTTTCTGGATTAATTGTTGTTCCAGACTTGATACCTGCTGTATACATTGAATACTTTTTCTAGAATGGACCCTTTGACTCACATTTTGGGGAGAGCAGAGATATGAGATCCACTTTTGTTTTGTTTATAGCCTTTCCTTAGAAGTTTACTACAGAGTGGGGGTGGGGAGAGAATGAGAGGGAAAGAAAGAAGGGAGAGAATGAAGGGAGGGAGAGGAGGGAAAAAGAGAGAGAACAAGAGACAAGGGAGGAAGGAAAGAGAGAGGGTGGAGGATGGGCATACACATAAAGTAATGTGTTTTAAAAATAAATTGGAGACAGTGGATAGAGCACCAATCGTGAAATCAGGAGGACCTAAGTTCAAATATGGCCTCAGACAGTTAACACTTCCTCGCTGTGTGACCCTGGGCAAGTCACTTGACCCCAATTGTCTCAACAAAAAATAAATATTTACTAGAAAAAATTTAATAATATTTTTTATTTTTCCAATACACACAAAGCTAGTTTTCAACTTGCAAAAACCTTGTGTGTATAGGCTTGCCTTTAAAAATACTTCACTAACTGTATTTTGATAGAAGCAGTTTCCTTTGTGTGCTCTATCACTTATTTTCTACATGATTCGGTCCCCCAGGCTTCGGCAGACCTCTAAAGGAGTCTGTGGTACAAAAATAGCTGCGTCTCTGGTTGACGGCTAGTTGGAGTTCCAATCCTGCCTCTGACACACTCACAGCGGCTGTCACCTCCCATCAGATGGGTCCCTCGGGGCCTGGCAGGAGAAAACAAGGGGAAAGCGATAGTCCCGGCTGCTCATGCCTGCGAGGGAGATGGCTCCTGTTCCTCACTCTCCTTCCACCCTTAAATTTTAGGCTTTTGTCCAGGGAAAATCCCCGATTCCGATTTCCTCCTGCTTGGGGAAAATCACTGAGCTTCGCTTTCATTCTCTTGTAAGCCGGCCTGTAACCCCGAGGAGGGGAGAGGACGATGTCACCTTCGGCTCCCAGCCAACCAGCAGCTCCAGTTCTTTGTCCCCTTGGCTCTGGGGCTTCTGCGGGCTTTGGCGCCTTCCTTCCCAGTGGGAAGGGCGATGCTGGCCCCCATCATGGTGGGGCTGTCACCCAGCTCCCCTTCATCTCCTCATTTCTTGCCTGCACTCCCTGCCCTCTTATCGCAAGGAGCAGAAATCCTGTCCAAACCTCCCCGCCCAGCTCCGGTTCTTGTCCCTTCTGAGGTTCCCACTTTCCTTCCCCTTCAGAGAGAGAGCCACCTCTCTTGTCCCGGGACAGTGATGGGATCGAGTTAAATGAAGTATCTTTAATCCAAAAAATCACCTACACAAGAACAAGTTCATGGAAACACGGCTGGGCAGTGGCAGTTTGTCTGAAAAGAAACCTAAGGATGGCTGGGAGGGAGCTGTCCCGCGGGGCAATGGAAGGCTGGCCCTCCCTGCAGGCCTTCGCCCAGAGATGGGAGGGTCCCGCTCAGCGACGGCTCAGAAATTTCTGATCTGATTGGAATCTGATGGATTCCAAACCAGCGGGACAAGCCGACCCAGGGCCAGTCGGCCTCATTTGGAATACTCCGTGTATATCTATTAGGGCTGCCGAGATTGGGAATCCAAGCCAACGAATACCCATGAAGTCCCTGCCGGGAACAAGAGCCAGAGAATACGAAGACAGAACAAAGTGGATCCTTCCCCTCGGGGAGTTTCTGTTCCACAGTAATGAACCAGGGACGACTTTGCAGGTCGAAGAAGGCAGCATTTATTACTTTGAATTGAGTTCAGTGGATTGCTTTCTAGAGGGGGGGACGGTCTCCAGAGCCAGCCAGCCAGCCAGTCAGTCAGTCAGTCAACAAACATCTATTAAGTGGCTGCTGTGGGCCACTCATGGTAAGGCAAAAAACGGGCCCTTCCTCAAGGAGCTGACATTTTGATGGGGGGGAATATTGCAAATGAATGAGGAGCAGAAGAGAAATGGAGTGTGAATGAAAGGAATTGGAAAGGGGAAGACCCTAGAGGGTGGGGAAGGGGGGGGGGGGACAGAGGGAAGGGCCTGTAGTAAATGGGCGACAGCGAGAAGGGCCTCCAGTAGGAGGGTCACAGCGAGAAGGGCCTCCAATAGGAGGGTGACAGTGGGAAGGCCTCCAGTAAATGGGTGACAGTGGGAAAGCTTCTGGTAGGGTGACAGAGGGAAGGCCTCCAGTAGGAGGTCCCAAGGCACGCAGGAATGCCAGGAGGCCGAGGAGATGAGGGGCAGACCGCCAGGGCCGGTCCAAGCACAGCCGTGGAGTCAGGAGATACGGCCAGGCTCCAGGAATTGCAATCGGGGCCCAGTGGGGATGTGAGATGGGGCCGAGCTCACGGGCCGTCCAGCCCGACACCAGGGAGGGCGTCTCCCGCTCGTCCTTCTGGGCGGAGGCTTTGCCCGCCTCCCACAGCCGCTTATTGTTGCGCAGGGACAATGATTTCTGTGGAAAGCTGGCTTGTGCTGCCTTGGAAGGCTAAAGGGCCCCCACCTGTGTTGGACTTCCCAGCTGGTGCAATTCCTTCTCGACGGGTACAAAGGCAAAAGCGGAAGAGACCGAGTTCCCAGCGGCCCTCTCTGGGCCGCCATCAGTGGCCCCGGCTGAACCTCCCCCCCTCTAGGTCCGGGTCTCTCCTTTCCTCGGCTGCCCGACAAAACGGACTCTGCGCCGGTAAGTCCCCGGCACCAGCATCTCCAGCGCGAGCTCTGTGAAGATGGCCGTGAGCCCCCAGACGCGGTAAGGGCCGTGCAGGAAGATGGGCAGGGTGTAGCTGTAGCGGCCCTGACGGCAGAAGTGGGTGTAGCCCTGGTTCCGCGGGTGCAGCAGGTGGGCCAGCGACATCGTGAACACGTCATCTACCTGATGAGAAAGGATGCTGGGAACCGTTAGAGCCTGCACGGGGGCGGCCGTCCCGTCCAACCGGTCAAGGTGGCACGTACCGGGCCCCGAGGGCCACAGGGAAGGCACAGAGGCCCCTGGGGACCCAGAGGGAGGCTCCCCTGCTGGGGTGTGCCCACTCTGGCCTCCACTCATTTGTGGGGGGCAGATTTGGGTCCAATAAAAGGCAGAAACCCAACCCTCTTCCTAAGGGAGCTTTATACACAGGAAGCGCTTAACACGCGCTTGTTGAATTGAAAGGAGCGTGGAAGGTGGGCTGCCTTGCGAGGTAGTGAGCTCCCCATCACTGGAGGTCTTAAGTAGAGGCTAATTCACAGAGCCAAAATAGCAGAAGGTCCCCTTGAGGCCATATCTGATCTAGAACATTCCCTATATCCGTCTTAGTAAGTGATCCCCCGCCTCAGTCCGAGGGGAAATCTTGACCTGCTGTGGCAGGCCGTTCCACACTGGGAGAGCTCCGCCCTCACGCTGCCCAAATAGCTGCCTTCGTTCTGGGGGGCCCCACGGGGAGCTGTCCTCTCTCAGGCTTGGGCTCTGACGGCAGCATGAGTGGGCGCGCTGGGCAGGGCCAGGCTTGGGGGGCCTCTGGGCTGGGGGCGGGGGCAGGGATCCCAGCCACGGGGGCTCGGGGCTCACTCACCTCCTGGGGGTTAGGCGTGAGGTCCAGAGACTCCAAGGGCCCCACCTGGGCAATGACCGGGACCACGATGGAGTTTTTCTATAAGCAGAACAAGGAGAATCCCAAGTTCGGCGCAGGAAGGGACCTTGGAAGCCATCTTCCAGAAAAGGGAACTGAGGCAGGCAGCCATAGGGGAAGTGACTTGGCCAGGACCCCACGGTGCCTGAACTCTGGGATTCCTGAGCCCAGGTCCAGTGCCTGCTCACGGAAGGGCAGCCAGAGATACCGCGGAGCTCAGCGGCAGATCCTCGAGCGGCTCAGCGCGGGGGCCTGGAGAGACCGAGGCAGCCCTTGCAGCCTCCCGGGCGGGGTCTCGGGGAGGGCTGGTGCTTACCCCGTCATCCAAGGGCTTCATGACGCCCCACACGTTCTCCTCCTGGATGGACAAGCCCAGCTCTTCCCTTGTCTCCCGGAGAGCTGTGTCCACGATATCCTGGTCCTGAGGGTCACATTTGCCCCCTGGGAAACTGAGGCACAAAGGCATAAGAAGGCCCTTCATCCCCTGCCCCTTCTACAGGGCCAGCAAGCTCTGGGGGCGCGCAGGGTGGGGGGATGGGCAAAGTGTCCACCGGGGAGGGCCATGAAGGGGCTGACCTGGGAAAGGCAGCTCTGGGAAAGAGGTGTCTCCCATGCTAGATGTGGCCCGGTCCTTCTGAGTATCAGAAGCCCTTCCCTTCTGCGTTCTCCCCAGAAAGGTTCCTCCAGTGGAACCTCCTCCCTTCTGTGTTCTCCCCAGAAAGGTTCCTCTAGTTCTAATATTCTAGGTTCCAAAGACCCTTCAGACTCTGACATTCCGCATTCAGAGCCCTTTTCAGCTCTGACATGTTGAATATCCCACATTCCACGATCCTTCCCTGCTCTGATACACTGTTCTAGGTTCTAAGGCCCCTCTCAGCTCTGGCATTCCATGTTCTAAGGCCTCTCTCAGTTCCCTAACATTCTCATGTTCTAAGGCCCCTCTCAGCTCTGGCATTCCATGTTCTAAGGCCTCTCCTGGTTCTCTGACATTTTTTTTTCTAAGATTTTCCCAGTTCTCTGATATTCTATGTTCTAAGGTATCTTTCAGCTCTGGCATTCTATGTTCTAAAGCACCTTTTAGCCCTGGCATTCCCCATTCTAAGGCCTCTCTCTGCTCTCTGGCATTTTACATTCTATGTGTCCCCTCTCCCCATTCTCCGGTATTCCATGTTCTAAGGCCTCTCCTGGTTCTCCCATAATCCATCGCAGGCATTCCATGTTTCAGTGTTCCAGATCTAACCTCCCATGTTCCGTGTTCCCATGTATGTGCTCCCTCCCTCAGCTCTGACCCAACCCAAGAACAGCCCGCTCGCCCGCAGGTCCACTCTCCAGGGGTCAGGAGCTTCTCCCTGGTCCCCAACTGGGCCTGCTCCATAACAATGGATGCCCCATCCGGCCGGTGCTGGCCCAGCCACCGAGACCCAAGTGTCTCAAGTGCCCACTGGGAGACTTGGGCTGGGCTTGGGGGAGACCCAAGGTTGGCAAGAGAACCCTAGGACCCGACTCCCATGCCTAAGACTCTCCTCCTGGGGCTCGGGGGTGGCAAGGGGAGGGGGGCGGCCGCCCAAGAAGTCCTGCTACTCGGGGAAGCCGGGTGGCCAAGTGTCGCCCTGGCAGCCAGTGCCCGCCCAGGGTACCTGACGTCTCCTTTGTGCTTCCCCACGAGGCGGCTGGAGCGCAGCGTGTAGAGCAGGGACGGGTCTCCGTGCACGGAGCACAGGGGCACCAGCACGGCCGCCGTGGCCTCCCGGTGGCGGTATCTGGCCGTTGTGGCCTCCAGCAGTTGTCGGCAGCGCAATTCGTTGGCACTGGACAGGGAGTGGCGGGCGGCCTCCTCCGGGGTGGGGGGGCCGTTCCCGCCCCAGGGGCCGGGCTGCCGGCTCGCCAGGCGTAGCGTGGGCAGCATAGTGCCTCGGAGCTCTGCGGAGGAAGGAGCCTCAGTGAGTGGTGCCCTCACCTCCCCCTAGCTTGGTGCTGTCCACCACATGGGGGCATGGGAACGGCTCATGTTAAGGAGGAGCGGAAGGCCCCAGCGGAATGAGCTCTGGATTAGGAAGCAGGGGTCAAATTGGGGTCCTGCCTTGGCTGGGTTCTCTTCCCGGCCCTTGGTCTCCTCCTCCTTAAAGGCCTCCGTGGCCTACGGGGTCTGTCCCCAGGGATCGTGGAAGCTTGAGCTCCATCTTCCCTGCTGACAATGGCAC
The DNA here is from genome assembly GCF_016432865.1 of Antechinus flavipes. Classification (NCBI taxonomy): domain Eukaryota; kingdom Metazoa; phylum Chordata; class Mammalia; order Dasyuromorphia; family Dasyuridae; genus Antechinus; species Antechinus flavipes. Next base: position 257,730,064 of record NC_067403.1, read on the forward strand.
TCAGACCTCAGAGGGCACTCTGCCTAAATGATAAATGTCCTCCTGGGACGGACTATATCCATACCATGGGTATCTGAATTTGTCCTCTTCCCTATTTCTGGGGGGCCCCCCTCACCCTATCGGCCAATTCTCAGCGACACCCTATTGCAGTGGCCTCCAACTGGCCTCCCTGCCTCCAGTCTCTTTCTCTCTCCCATTCAGGCCAAACTTCACACCAAAACCAAAGTGATCAAGCTAGCCCTCAATCGAGATAGTTCTTGGATTGGGTCAGAGCTGAGGGAGCCTTCAACCTCATCTAAAAAAGCACAACCTAAAAGGCCCAGCAAGCTTTTCGGCTTAGGACCCAGGGTCTCTGACAGACACCATCTGCTTTCACCAAACCAGCCTTTGCCAGAGTTTTACAAAGGCTGAAATGCACAATTTACTCTACTCTACTGGAGATCTCCGGCATCTTTTGGCTGTTCCTCTTGGGGACATTCCCTGGTCATCTTTGTGAGCGCCCAGACCAGCAGGGTCTGGTGGGCCCTTCTTTGGACCTTAGAAGGCCCAGCTCCCTCAGGAGGCTCTCCTTCAAGCTTCCTGTCCTGGTCTCTCAAATACAATGTATCTAGTTTGTATCTATTTCTCCTGGTTTCCTCCCAAATACAATGTATCCAGTTTGTATCTAGTTCTCCTCCAGGTCTCCCCAATACAATGTATCTAGTTTATATCTAGTTCTCCTGGCTCCTCCCCAATACAATGTATCCAGTTTGTATCTAATTCTCTTCCAGATCTCCTCCCCAATACAATGTATCCAGTTTGTATCTAGTTCTCTTCCAGGTCTCCTCCCCAATACAATGTATCCAGTTTGTATCTAGTTCTCCTGGTCTCCTCCCAAATACAATATATCCAGTTTGTATTCAGTTCTCTTTCTTTGTTTCCTCTCCTTTTTGTCTGCAATGCCCCGCCCTGAGAATGGGCGCTTGCCCACTTGCCCACACTTAAGGGATGCTGAAGGTGGAAGGGCCCTCTCACCAAGATTAGGCTTTGAAATCTGAGTCCCCTGGGAACCCATCATCACTAGACTGGGCCAAGGCACAGGGCTTGGACCTGGAAACTTTGGGGGCCCTCAATGGCCTTCTTTTCACAAGGAAGGCGTAAATCTGGAAAGTCTCTCTCTAATCCAGTTCTATGTTGTTTAGGACATGAGAAGGAACTGAGTTCGAATCCAGAGCGACACCAGTTGGCTTCCCCTGGGGAAATCCCTAAACTTAAGCCTCCATGTCCACATCCGTGAAATTCGGATGATTAGAACACTGACCTCCGAGGTTTGTTGTGGGGGGATCAAATGAAATGATGGAAAGCCACTAACAAAATTTAGAAAGTATACAGTAGGAGCAAATGTTATGCTCCAAGTCTCCTCCCAGCTCGAACATTTTCTCTGGCCTGGGGTGTCTCTGCCAGCCTGTGCAAATCTGAATTCCAAGACCCTCCCGTTTGATCTTTGAGCTCTGGCGGGGGTACTTCCAGGCTCGGGGATCCGAGGATTTGAGTTCAAATTCCACCTCGGACACGAGCTGAGTCGATAGGTCCCAATGGCCCAATAGCCGAGCTGCCCCCTCCGGGAGGGGCTCAGGGGCTGGCAGTGCCGGGGACGCAGCCCCCTCACCCCGAGTTCCAGTCAGCTTATTTCCGGGGAAAGGGGTGAAAACCGCAAAGCGAGGCGGGAAGAAGAGGAGGAGGGGACCCACGGGGAGGCGTCATGCTCAAACTCGGTCACCATCAAGGTCAGGGACAGGTCTGGCCCCGGGTCCTTGGCCCGGCCGGGGGTGGCGCGATGCCCAGGGCCGGCGGACCGGGGTAGGGGGGGCCTCTCCAGGGGAAGGGCGGGGGGAGATAGAGGAGCCCTCTCCTTCCCCCCAGCACTGACCTGGGCCCGCGGCGCCCGTTGCCGGAGTTAAGATGGCTGCGGGGGCGGGGCAGGGGCGGGGCCAAGGTCCGGGATGAGAAAGTAACTTAGCAGGAACCCCTAGCCCCGCGCCCGAGTGGGCGGTGCGTGTGCGCTGGTGCACGAGTACGGGCGCGAAGGGAGGCGCAGGGGAGGGGAAAGGGGGGCTTGCGGGGGCCGCTGCCCACATCCCTCAGCCCCGCCCCCTACCGCGAGGCGAAGACTTCGCCCGGTCGGGGCTCGGGGAGTAGGAGGGGGCCTGCTCGCGGCTGGCCGGAGACCCCGGAGGGGTGGGGCGGAATGCCTACGTGAGGGCGGGGGCTCCTGGTAGCTCCACCCCCTTCCCTCCCAGAGCTCCTCCTGTGGACTTCTGAGCACTCTGGGCTCGAGGTCCAGCACTGTCGTTCCCCCTTCTCCCGAGTCCTGTCTCTGTGACCCTGGATAAGGGCAGGGGTCATCTTGGATGACCTTCGAGGCCCCTCGGAGGCAATCAAGGCAGCAAGCTTTGATTAAGCGCCTACTATGTGCTAGGGATGTAAGGAAGATTATGGGGGCAGTGACTACTCCCCGGAAGCTCCCGGTCTGATGGGGGGGACAATTGGCAGGCTTGCACAAGGAGGGATGGGAGCCTGGGAGGCCGGCCACATACACTTACTCACGTGGATGTGACATGGCCAGAGACTGAAGGAGGAGCGCTAGACAAGAAAGGCTCATGTGGCCCCAGGGCATTTCGTGTCCTTCCCCTGTCAACTGGTCTCCAGCCTGTCTCCTGGGGTCCCCCAGGCTCCAGCACAGGGGGGGGGGGGAGGAAGATGGCCATTTTTGGTCAGGTCTTCATCTTGTCACGTGACCAGAGTCTGCATAATGGTTCTGTTCCTTCTTAAACTCACCCCTCCAGGTGCTTGCCGTGCCTTGGGAAACCTCTCTAAAGCCTCAGCCACTTAAATGCCTCTGGGCGCACTGTGCTGGATAATGTCCTGCTGAACACTGGCGCCTGGCCCTTCCCTCCCTCCCACCCCGGGCATCCCCTTCCCCGTGGCACTATGGGACAGCTCTGGTGTGAGGAAGCTTTTCTTTAGAACTGCCCACTCTCCATTGCTCTGGGGCCAAAGGCAACGGGCTCTTTCCTCCCCGGGCCGGTTTCCCAGACCCCCCTGGGCCCAGGCCGTCCCCACTCCCAGCGCCCTGAGATTCCTCCCAGCGGAAGGGCTGCAGTTCCTTTGGTCCAGCCCCATTTGATCCCTCCCAAGCTGCCTTCCTCTGCGCATCCTAGGGAGGATGCCTACACCCCCCCAGAGCCGGAGCCTGACATCCCTGACTGTCTGACCGGGCTGGGGGAGAGAAGTCCACGGTGGCGGGGAGGGAAGGAGGAGGCCGGTGCTTAAAGCCCGACATGGCCCTGCCCAACTCCAGCTCTGACTAGTGAGTGAGTGACTGCCTCCCTTCCCCCTGGGAGAACATGGGAAGGCAGCAGGCGGCATCCGCGGGGGCAGAGAATGCTTCTGTATCAGCTTCTCCTTACCGGGATAAAGTCACGGCCGCCCCACCCATTTCCTCCTGCTCTTTGGGGCGGCCACATCGTGCTAGGTCCTGACTTTGTCCTCTGCCGTGGAAAGCTCGGCTTTGGAGGGGAGCAGAAAGGTTCCCCCACAGACCCACAATCAGTTTCACGACTGCACACGTTCAGGCCGGTGATTTAATGGCCAAGGAAGGGAACAGAGGCTCATTCCCCCCTCCCCTCCCCGCCCCTGCACCCCAGGCCCTGTGTCCCCTCCGACCTGGGTCCTCCCCAAACCAGCAGAACTCAGCAGGGGGGAGGAGGGAGGGGCCCCACAAAGACCAACTTCAGAGGTCTCCCAGTGGGGCGCTGACCCGCAGCCTTGGGAATTGTGGGGGGGGCAAAAGGGGGGGCTGTAATTATCCCCATTAGCCCAAAGGCAATCCCTGTGGGGTATTCCTCCGGGAGGTCTGGGAGGTTAAGCATAGAGTCTGAACATGACCTGTGACTCAGTGGATCTGAGTTGGGCTAACAATCTCCCTCTAGGCAGGGACCAGGGCTGGGTCCTTGATGTTTTCCCTTTAATCTGGCTGTGGGGGGGGGATGGGGAAAAGGGGTGGGGGTTGGGCTCAGACTGTGGGGGGAGGGACAGAGGAGCAGGTCCCTGGATGGCTCAGATGTGGTTCATTCACTTCAGCATAAATTCCAGGAGACCTGAGAGAGGAGGAGCTACTTCCCCAACCCTCACGTGACTCCCCCAGGTGCCCAAGCAGTCAGAGGACAGATTGGAAGTCAGGTGACCTGGATTTTTTAAGGCCCCCTTGACTCCCATCCCTGTCCCCGCCCCCGTCTTTGTGGAAGGTGGGTAATGGGTGTGGCTAGGACACTAGACATTGGAGAGGGATGTGAGTCTTTTTAAGCCATTTCCTTCTCCCTGGGGAAATCAGGCTTTACTTTTCTCATCTGTAAAGTGGGTCCAAGGGGGAGAGAGAGGGAGATTTACTTGCCCAGTACAATAAGATAGGAAGTTGCAAAGACAGGGTTCAGAGTAGGTAGGAGGAAGCTGAGTGGGGGGGGAGGGGTGCTGCCGAGCTGGGGTCTGGGATCCTACAGGAAGTCACCTGCGGGCGCCGTCAGCTCCCACTCTCGCATCCAGCCCCAGGCCCGGCCCTGGCTGCTTACTCTAGGCCCCGGTCGCTTGCCAGGAGGCCCAGGGCTCCTTGAGGAGGCCGGAGCGGGAGGGCTTCCTGGCTCCCCGGCACCTTGGTCTCGGGGAGAGGGTAGGGAGCCGGGCGGGTCCTGACCGAGGCCCCCACGTATAAGCCGTGGTAGGAGACGGACGGGCAGCCGGGGGGAGCCAGGAGGGCCTCTGGGGCCAGATGGGCGGCGCTGGGGGCCCCGGAGAGCCCTCTGGACAGCACGGGGCCCGCCGGGTGGCGGTGGGGCTGGGGGCCCGTCTCGGAGGCAGGAGCACAGAGTTTGGGGCAGAAGCTCTGGCCGCGCTTGTCCAGCTCTGAGGAGGAGAGGTTCCCGATGAGCCAAGTCGAGGCCTCTGGCCTCCATGTGGGCCTCGGCTCTCGGCCCCACGGCCCAGTCTGGCCCCAAACTCCCAGAGGAGGGAGCGGGTCAGGGCACCAGCTCCCCAGGGACCCCTGACCTGCAGGGAAGCTCTGGGAGAAACTCAGACTCCTGAAAGCCTTGGCCACCGCCCGGGAAGCCCCTCCCTCCAAAGCCTCACCCCCCCCCCTTCCAAGCCTCGGCCCACCCTTCCTGGGAGCCTCAGCCACCCCTCGGGGGAGCCTCGGCCTCCCCTCCAGGAAGCCCCCCCCCCCAAGCCTCGCCTCCCACCCCGGGAAGCCCCAGTCACGCCCTCTGGGAAGTCTCGGCTGCCCCTCCAGGTACCTGACTCCTCTGAGGTCTTAAAAAGCCCCAGAGTCATCTCCCCTGGCCTGAGGAGGAGGGGTGAGACTCAAACCCAAGTTTTCTGCCTCCCCATCCCCTCTTTCTCCCTCTCCTCCCCCCCAGTCAGTCCCTCCCCCCACCCTGACAGCAGCCTCCTCTCAAAGCCATCAGGATCTCAGAGCTGAGGACTCACTGAGCATCCCCCCACATCAGTGACAGGGAGCTTACTACCTCCCTAGCCCATTCTACTTTGGGGCCGCACTGACTAGTTGGAAGCCTGAGCCTGCCTCCGTCCCTTCCCCCACTCCACAGCTGCAGCCTCTGCCCCTGGAGCCCTGGTTATTGCCCTGGCCATTTCCAGGAGTGATCCCCTTTGGGGTTTCCTTGGCAGAGGTGGTGGGCTGCTTGGCCGTTTCCTTCTCCAGCCCATTTTACAGATTGGGGAGGCAGAATGTTACAGCAGGGGCGCTTGCCCGTTGGGCTTGGAGTGTCTAATCCCTACCTTTTTTATTTGCTACCTTTATGAGTGGGGATAAGTCACTTCTTCAATTTGGACCCATAAACTGGCAGGGTCTAAAGTGAGTGAGCCCTGAAGTCCCTATAACTATATGATCCTGCACAAGTCATTTTCCCTGCCTCAGTCTGCTCATCCACAAAATGGGAATCATTTGCACAGCTGACCTTAAGGACTGCAGTAAGGTGCTTGGGGGCTATGCTGTGTTCTAGAAACGGGGATAGGGCAGCAATGGTTGTTTTCTCTTTATTCTCATCTTTTTCTGGGGCTCCTGGGACAAGACCCTAGCTGGTGGCTATAGAACCGGTGTCCTGTGGACAATGGGGCGGCTCCAAAATGGCAGCCTGCCTGTGGGCGGAAGCCGGGCCGAGGTGTATTGCCAAGCCGCCTCCCTTCCCGACGCTCCCTCACTGTCACGTGAAAATGGCTCCCCTAGGACATCAGCAAGGCACCTGCTGAGATCTTGTCTCCCCTCCCCCGCCACCCCTGGGGAGCTGGCCATGGGGTTCAAGGCTGGCCGTGGGCAGGGAGCAGAGCTGCACTCACAGACCAAACGGGGAGTAAATCTTCCTTAGCATCGTGTTCTACCCACTGAGCTAACCGACCGCAGCCCTCCCTGAATTCCACCTCACCCAGGTCTGGGAGGAAAGGCGGCCCCTCCCTGAAGGGAGCATCTGCGGCCCCTCCGAAGTCTGGGTCTCTGTCCCAGACCCGTGCCCTGCCCCCTGCAGGAGAGCGCCTTACCTAGCTCTTCCCGGTGGTGGTCCTTCAGTGCCCGGCTGCTTTGGGGTATGGGGCTGAGCACGGGCCTCGGAGCCCTAGGCCTGGGGGCATCAACAAAGAGCACAGTGGTTGCTTCAGAGGGGAGATGAGGGAGGGGGAGGGGGCACGGGTAGCTCATCTCTCCTGGGGAGGGCTCTGGGCGCTTGAGAGACTAAGGAGTCCCAGCTCAGGCAGAATCGGGCAGCCCCACATTGGGCCCCACGCCCCGGGATCAGGCTTTCATGAGCCCACGGCCCTGGCAGATGTCTGCGTGCCTGATGCGATTATTACCAGGGATCCGGGTCACACTCTCGGAAGCCTTTGGCAAAGGGGTTGCTGGCGATCTTCAGCTGAGTGATCTGGGGAGAGAGCAGTTCTGACTTAGGGTGGAAAAGATGGGGTGGGAATGAACCCTACTGGTTCTAGAACCTTTATGATCCCCCCTCCATTCCTTCCTCATGCTTCCTGGCAGATTGGGGGGGGAGGCACTGAGCTGACACCTCTGATCCTTTCCACCCTAACCCCGACTCGATCCTTGTCCCCTTTGCCCTATTATCCATTCCTTACTCCCATCTGCAGACACTGAGTGTTGCCTCCCGTATTCTCCTGAGACGCTGAGGCTGGGGGAGGACCAAGTAGGGACTTGGGAATCTTACAGCAGGGCCATGCTCCAGGGATCTGGGTTTGGTGCTCCTTTAGTATTTTCATCAGGGACAAGACCTGAGTACATGCCCCATTCTACTTTGATAAAAACAGAGACCATGGATTTATCCAATTTGGGGGGGCGTGCTCTGTATTAAAGCAGAGATGGGGGGCTCATCCCATTTGTAGGTGACGCTGAATTAGGAGGGAGAGCTGAAACACTGAACGGCAGAGGCAGGATGTCAGCAGAATTCTAGATTTAGTGAAAAGTTGAAATCGTCTAGGAACAAATGTCAAGTCTTAGGTGGTTCAAATAATCAATGTCACGAGAGCAGGATGTGTTTGAAGCTCTATAGATTCTGAGGACTGTGAGTTAGAGAGTGAAGAGAGAGCAGAGAATTCGGGTGGGTTTGGGGCAGCATCAAGAGGTGAATCCTGCTGCCCTCTGCCCTGCCCTCGGGCCCCTTCTACACCACCAGATGTAGCTCTGGGTGGTCCATTTTAGGAAGGGTTTCGGTAAAGTGAAATGCAGGTAGCGGAAGGCTTTGATTTCATGCCACTGGCTAGAGCACTGGGACCATTTAGCCTGGAGAGGACTCGGGGGACATGATCGATGTCTTGAAGTGGGAGAGGGAGTGTACGTGTCCTGCCTTGGACCAAGGGGAAGTTATCACCGGTCATGTCGGGAAAGACTTCCTGAGGACCAAAGTGGAAATGGCCATCTTTGGTCATGTCTGGAAGGGTGCTGGTGAATGGCCTTCTGGTCACGGCATTAGACTAGAGCAACCTGAGATCCCGTCCTTGGGGCTTGTACATGGTGTGACTGCAGGATCTTTCCCTCTTGAAGCTTCTTTCCCTCCCGAGGTCTGTTCTGGGTTTTAGAAGGGTGGATGGGCTTCCCAAAATGCCACTTCCCCACCCCTCTGACCTCTCAGCTAGAGAGAGAGAGCATCTACTGCGATCCCCTCAACTTTACAGATTGGAAACCGAAGCTCAGTTCAGGGACTACCCAAAGCCACACAGCCAGTAATGATAATAGTTCGCATTTCTGCAGTGTTTCATTGTTTCCTTCCAATCCCCTGTGGGACAGGATCATTATTCCCAATTTACCAAAAAAAGAAACTGAGGCTCAAGAAGCCCGACTTGGGATCTGGCTCAGGGTCCTGGGAGGGAAAGAGCTGAGACTCCTTGGACCCCTGCCTCCCCCGCCCCCCAGACTGCCAGCTTGCCCTCCCCCAGCCCGATGGCTGGAGCTGGAGCTCTCACCCTGTGGTTCTGGTAGGCTGTTACAGCTGTGAACTGAGTCTCCGAGAAGATGAAAGATTTGAAGTTTTCCTGGGCGTAGCGCTCGCTGTCCTTGCGGGGGTCCACAAACACCACGTGGAATCGCGGCTGGTAGCGATGCATGGAGTTAAGAATGATCTGGGGGAGAGGCAAGCCCGGCAGAAGGGGAGGCTGAGAGGGGCTGCTGACTGGTGGCTGGAGCAGCCCCACAGCACCCTGGCGGAGTCTCACCCCTGGCTGGGGAGAATCTGGATTGCCCAGAGGAAAGGGGGGGTGTGGGTCCAAGGGTCCACCCTGGAAGATGGCAGCAATGGACGCCTGGAGGTTGGGACCCCAGGGACAGGACCTCGAGCGCCGCCAGGCTGGGGGTCCTGTCTTCTCGGACGGGCCCAGAATCTCCCACAATCCCAGTCCCTCAGGATTATCTAATCCAGGGGACGCAGGTATTTGCAAAGCGCCTGCCTCAGTGACCCCACTGGCGGGGGGGAGCTAAGGGAGCCTATTTTCCAGGGGAGAGGAGCAGCAGAGTATAATAGAGAGAGCGGTGACCTCAGGAGCCGGGGAGACCTGAGTGCAAAGTTTCCCTCTGGAAGATCCCGGCTGTGTGACCCTGAGCTGGCTCTCCAGTATTACACGTTACCAATGGCTAGTCTGCACCAGGGAAGGGAACGTCCATTCTTGGATTTCCCTGCCATGAAATCACAGGTCCACGGAAAAGGGAATGATGGGAAAACCTCTATTCAGAGAGGGAAGGAGCCTCCGACATCATCTATTTGACTCTCCCATTTTCCAGAGGAGAAACCGAGGCCAGAGTGAGGAAGGACACGGCTGAAATCCCACAACTAGTGAAGATGAGAGCTGGAATTGAACCTGGGCTCTCATGACTAAATCCGCCGCGCTCTCGAGTCCTTGCCGGCCTCCAGCTTCTGCCTCTCAGTCCCAGGCTCTCGCGTCATCCTTAGCCCCCTTTGGGCTGCTCACCTGGCCCTCATTCACCCAGCCCTGAGCCCTACTCTCCCACCCAGCTCCATCCCATCTTTCCTTTCTCCGTGTCTCTCAGCAGGTGACTCCATTCCCAGATTGGCCCCATTTGCTGGTTCTGTCTGACCCAAGCATTCCCTGGCCCCCTTCTGCTCCCCCCCACCCAGGGAATTGCCCGGTGCCCCTCCCAGCTGGAACAGGCAGGAGGCAAATGGGCTTGGCTCCAGGGTGCCAGCCTGGAAGGGGCAGGATTCCTGTCAGCTCTCCAGCGCCCCCTCCCCTGGGGGCTCATCTACACTGAGCTATGCTGGCACCCCTTGCCCATTGCTTAGTCTGGGCCCATCATCCCCCCCTTGTCTCCATCGATGGGCCCCATCACCCCATTCAAGGGCCCATCCCCCCATAACCCATTGATGGCCCCCACTTCATCACCCCGTTAAAGGGCCCATCCCCCCATTCATAAACCCATTGAGGATCCCATCCCCCTTACCTCATAACCTCATGGATGGGCCCACACCCCCACTTTGCCCCATCGATGGGCCCATCCTCCCTCCCAACATCCCCCCCTTGCTCACGTGGCCGTTATCGTCCAGCAGATTGTTGGTGAGCTTCAGCTTGTCGAAGGAGACGATCTGGCGCATCCACTGGGCGCCCTTGGCCGGGGAGTCGGGGTGGAAGTGCAGCCTGCCCGGCGTGGCCGGGTCCGCCTTGCCGGCCGCCAGCCACGTGGAGCTGTGGAAGGCGTACCTGGGGGACGGAGGGGCAGAGGGGATGGACCGGCTCTAGCCCTGGCCTCCGGCTCGCTCCCGTAAGGAGGCTACCTGCTCCCTCCCCCCAACTCCGGAGGCCCCGCCCTCCTCCCTGGAGGGCTGCAGGAGTGCGAAGAGCCGCAGACTTAACCAGAAGAGTAAGAGTCCTCCCTCCAGAATCTCCTGTGCCGGGAAGCTTCACCAGCCTCTAGTGGGGGAGCCCCTGCTTCCGGGCAGCCCTCCGGGGGCCAAGCTGGCCCGGACTTTGAGCCGAAACTCTTAGCCCCAAACCCTCCCGGTTCCGCCCTCGGGCCGAGGCTGGTCCCTCTTCCCTCCCCCTCCCGCCCCTCCCCCGGATTTGAACCCCTCACTCCCGACCCCCCCCCTCATCCCCTTCCCGCCGCCGTCTTCCCACCTGTACCGCTTGTCGTCCAGGGGGATGAAGTCCATGAGCAGGGCGTAGTCGGCCAGGGAGTCCATGCCCAGGATCTTCACCTGAAACGTGGGGAACATCCTCCTGCCGGGGGCGGGGGAGCGCGTCACCCCGAGGCCCCGGCAGGGCCCGCGCCCCCCGCCCCTCCCCCACCGCACCTTCCCGCCTTGGTGACGATCATCTCGGTGCCCAGCCGGTTGAACTCCTCCCACAGGCTCTTCATCTCCAGCTGGACCGTCACGTTGGACACGTGGGGGTTCTTCCAGCCCCGCCGGGCCGGGGCCGCCTCCGGGCCGCACCCCGCGGGGGGCCCCCACTCGGGGCCGCACAGCGGGTAAGCCTCGGAGGCGGGCAGCGAGCTGAGGCTGGCCGAGATGAAGGCTGGGGGAGACACGAGACAGAGCGGCCCCTCCATCCTCAGCCGGCCAGGAGCACCTGGTCCGGTCATCTGAGGGGGACAGGAGCGCGTCTCTAAGGTTCGGTTCTGCTCTAAATGCTCTGTGGAGCGCGGGGGCGAAGTGGGGGGCCGGGAGAGACAGAGATAGAGAGATAGCAGAGAGGGAGGTAACAGATTACAAAGAGATAACAGAGATTCCACAGAGATAGAGAGATAACAGAAAGATAAGAGATAACATACTGACATAACAAAGACAGGGAGGTAACAAGATAACAGGGGGACAAAGAGATAACAGAAATGGGGAGATACAGGTAACAGATAAGGAGATAACAGGGGGATTAGAGAGATGCCAGAAATAGGGAGATAACAAAGAGATAATGAAGAGATCAGAGAGATAACAGAGGTAGGGAGATACACAGAGACAAATGAGAGATTAAAGAGATAACAGAAATGGGGAGATAACAGAGATAAGAGATAAAGAGATAACAGAAATGGGGAGATACAGCTAACAGAGACAAGGAGATAACAGAGGGATTAGAGAGATGCCAGAAATAGGGAGATAACAAAGAGATAATGAAGAGATCAGAGAGAGAACAGAGGTAGGGAGATACACAGAGACAAATGAGAGATTAAAGAGATAACAGATTAGAGGGATAACAGAAATAGGGAGATAATAGAGATATCAGAAAGACAATAGAGATAAGAAGATAAACATAACAAGTAGGGGGATACAGAGATTACAGAGGCAGGGAGATCACAGAGACAACACAGAGATAACAGGGAGACACAGACAACAGAGACAGGGAGATAACAAGAGAGATCACAGAGATAACAGAAATCAGAAAAATAATCTCTATAACAGAGATAGGGAGATAACAAATAGGGAGAAAACAGAAATAGGAGAGATAATAGGAGATTAAGAGAAATAGAAACAGGGAGATGAGAGATCAGAGAGATAACAGAAATAGGGAGATAACAGAGATCAGAAAGATAATAGCAGAGGTAGGGAGAGAACAGAGATAACAGAAATAGGGAGATACGGAAAGAACAGAGGCAAGTGGATGACAGAGACAGCACCAAGATGACAGAGACGGGAGACAGAGACAGCACTGAGATAACAGAGATGGGGAGACAGAGACAGCACAGAGATAACAGAGAAGGGGAGACACACAGAGAGCCAGAGAGAGAGGGTTTTCTTTGAGCTGATTCTCAGCTTCCTTCCTCACACTTGTCTCTGGACGGTGTGAATTTCTCATTTGCTCTTCACACCCCTGGGAGGCCTTGATAATGGTTAACATTTCAGTGAAACATTACCGAAATCCTGGAGCCAAAGGGGAGGGAGCCAAGCAGCTAGGGTTGTATTAAGTAATGGATAACTCAGCTTTCCTGGCGGTCACAGCTCCTGGGCCGCCTCCTCGCCGGCCCTGAGAGGCCCAGGAATCTCGGCCGGGTCCGATCCATCCCACGATCATGAGCCAAACCGTGGTTGTGGTGAGGGTTGTTTTATACAGAGCCTATGTATCACTGTCACGGATGACCATTTCCAGGAGCCACGTTCTGCCACGGTTAACGGAAGCTGAATCTTGCTGGGACTCGACAGGAGGGCTCCCAAGGCCCTCCCCTTCCCCTCCCCCGTGGATCCCTGGACAAGAGAGGACCAGGGGAGAGTCCCACGGGACGTGCTGTATCACAGAATGTATCACATGATGCCGGTGCCCACGGCTAACTTCTGCACCAGATGCTGCACAGCCGGGAGCTCCCTGCTCAGTCAAGTGCTATCTTTGACCAGAGGCTGGTAGTCCCTGGATGGGGATGCCTTTTGTAACTCTGCAATCTAAGAGCCCGGGTTCCAAAATCCTCCTCCTCTTTGCATGGCCGCTCCCCGGGCCTGGAACTCCCTCCCTCCGCAGTTTTGCTTCTCGAACTCCCCGGTTTCATTCAGGATGTACCCAAGCACTTCCCTCCATCGCAACAGAATTCTTGCCTGGTCCCTGACCTCTCCCCTCTCCCCTCCAAAGCCCCACATGTTCACTCTGAATAGAACAGAACCTGTTGTCTTCCCCAATGGAATGTAAGCTCCTTGTGGGCAGGAATTGCTTCTTACAGATCATGAGAAGCACATACACACACACAAACGCACACAGACACACACACACAAACATACAAACACACACAAGCACACACACAAACACACTCACATAGACACACAAACACACACTCACACACAAACACACACACACACAAACATACACAAACACACACTCACACACAAACATACACACACTCACACAGACACACACAAACACACTCACATAGACACACACACTCACACACAAACATACACACACTCACACAGACACACACACAAATACACGCACACACACACACACATACAAACACATACACAAACACAAACACACACTCACCCCACCAGTTGAACCTCCAGTCATTCACATCTCAGTCATCTTGGACCTGGAGAGATGAAGGTGTCCTGTGGAATCCAGCCCCTCCCACAACAGCCAGCCCATCCGGAGTGGTCCCAGAGGGAGGGCTAGCAGGGTTTTATACTTAGGAAGGCAAAGGGAGCTGAGCCTTTTTTGCAACGCCCCCCACTTGGGCTCAGCAGAGCCCAGATCCCTTTGACTGAGCAGGTCAGTCGTGAGAAAGCCGGAAAGGATGCCCGTGGGAATTAGTGGAGTTTCTTTGGTGTCGGAGTATTCTCCGGTATCGGGCCTCTGTGAGTATCACTAGGCCCTCCCATCATGCTCCAACCCTCTCCACCTCTCCACCTCCTGCTCCTTCCTCCAGGATCCCCCCAGGTCCCAACTCCTCACTGACCTGCTCTGTCTGAGGTCTCCCAAATTTTTAAAGCTCCCATTCCTTCCCTGCCACACTAACTTGTGTGAGCTGAGGGCGGAGTGGGGGGGCGGGGCGGGGGGGAGGAGGCTATTTCTTTTTGTCTCTGTGTTTCCATCTAGAATGGGGAAGTGATTGAAGTCACTTTATGAAGCGTCTCGGAGGTACCCACTGTTGGACTGGCCAGAGGGAAACATACAAAGATACAAGGCTCATGATGCTCAAAGTCTGGACGGGGCTAAAAAGACTAGGATGAGCCGGAATCAGCCAACAAACATTCACTAAGCCATAAACAAATATTTATTAAGGCACCATGCTAAACTCTGGGGAACCTTGTCCTCAAGGAGCTTACAAATCAATGCAAAGCAATCATAATCTAATGGGTATCTAGTGAATAGGAAGTCCCTACTGTGTGCTGGGCACTGGTTTTACCCCAGTAAAATGACATGAAGTCCCTACTGTGTGCTGGGCACTGATTTTATCACAGTAAAATAAGACAGTCTTTTTCGAGAAGATATTTACAACCCCAGCCTTGGGGTACCCAAGACCCATGTTGTTGATACTACATGCCAGCTATTGGGGTACAAAGACAAATAAGAAAGCCATCGCTGTCCCTAAGGAGCCTTTGTCTTACCTTTTTTACATTATGTACCCCTCTCTAAAGAGTTCTTGTGAGGTGGGGGAAAATACTTATTAATATTAATTAATTGATTAATATTGTTTTTTTTTCCCCAGTCACTCTATGTGATCCCATTCCGGCTCCAGCTCATTTGAGGAAACTGAGGCAGAGTGAAGTGATTTGCCCAAGATCACACAGCTAGTATTTGGCTGAGGTCAAACTTTAACTCAGGCCCTGTGCTTTATTCACTGTGAGTCCTTGCTGCCCCTTAGAAATTATCTGACTTACCATCAGTTGGAGAATGGCTGGGTAAATTGTGGTATATGAATGTTATGGAATATTATTGCTCTGTAAGAAATGACCAACAAGAAGATAGCATTTATACTCTTTCTGTTATCATTTGCTTGCTTTTTGTTTTTCTTCCCAGATTATTTTTACCTTCTTTCTAAATCCGATTTTTCTTGTGCAGCAAGGCAACTGTATAGATATGTACACATATATTGTATTTAACATATACTTTAACTTATTTAACATGGATGGGTTTCCCTGCCATCTGGGGGAGGGGTGGGGGGAAGGAAGGGAAAAGTTAGAACAGAAGTTTTTGCAAGGGTCAATGTTGAAAAATTACCCACGCACGTGTTTTGTATATAAAAAGCGATTTAAAAAAATTGTCTGGCTTAAAAGCTTACTGTAGAGATCAGGCTGTTCTCAGATCAGGCAAAGGAAACCAAGATAATTGTCAAAAATGCTGTTCTACCTGCTGATGTACATTTCAAACTGCCCCGCTTTGGCCGCCGCTTCCTCTCTGCCTGTGGCCGGTCAGACAAATGTCCTTTGGTCCTCAGAGGGGCTCGGATGTAAATCTGCACAGACTCAACAGGGAATCACACCTTCTTCTGCTTCTCTCCCTTGTCAAATGAATTTCTTTCTGAAATTGTTTCAGATTTGGGGGTTCATTCTCACAACTAACAGATGGCTTTGCAAACTTTACAAGCTTGTAGAGATGGGGGTTCCTCCCATTATCAACGAAGAAAGACCAGAGGTGAATTTTTGTCTTTGTATCCACTCTGCCTGGCAAAAGAACTTGTTGATTGGTTGCTGGCCCGAATACATAAGGGAATCATGGAGGTTGGAAGGACTCTGTCACCTGAGAAAGTCACATTTTGCAATTTTGCTCCTGGGATGATTTGAAGGATTAAACTTAATCAAGAATATTTTAGGAGTTAAAGGGAATTTTGGATAATGTATCACTCAAATCAGCTTTTAACCAGAGGGGTTCAGAATAGCAGCAGCAGAACAGGAGTTCAAAAGACAGGTTGAAAGTCTCTAAAAGTTCTCCTGACTAGCTGTGTGAGTAATATTTGTTGGGGGATTGGATTATGTAAGAACTAAAGTTGGCCCTTGAGCTATCAAGCTCAGCGGGAATGGTTCTGGAGAGGGAAGAGGCCACAGGATAGACAAATAGCAGCACGTGATACCAGGGAGCAGCAGCAGCAGCAAACAGAAGCAAAGGCTCTTGGGAGAAATCCTAAAGTGAGCAGCAGTGAGAGATGGAAAAGAGCAGATTCTGGCTTGAGGGAGAAATCAGCTCAGCCAGATCATCCATTTTCTCTGGCCACTCATGGAAGCATGAATTGTCCCAGTCATGCGTGTGTTCTGACCACACATATTCCACACGATTTTCCCTCGCCAAGCTGTTTATTACACTTGTGCCTGCTCCCTAGTCATGCTCTTTGGACATCTTTCTCCCATTGGCCCTGAGCGCATGGGCAATTTTCTTGCTGCACAATACAGTCATCCTGCCATATTCTTTTATTAAATATCTATATATTTATTTATATACTATGAATTAGCATATTTATGTATATATACTGTTATACCTGTTGCTTTATATATTTATATACTATGAATTTATATTGTTATGCTATTTATTAAATGCTTTTTCTTTGAATTAATATAGCCTTTGGTTACCTGCTAAAGGGACACACCAGTGGGGGCTCATGAGATAGATAGAGCTTTGAATAAATGTTGGCTGATATGCCCCAGATACTTTGAACCTGGGGTAGCGTCTGAGTGGAAGAGAGGTTCAGTGAGGATGCTATTATTATTGAAAGAAAAAAGGTGGCTATGGAGAGGGCGGGTCAGGGAACCTAGAATGGGGGATCCCGAGGAGCACCAAGCCTGGGAAGAGCAGAATTGAGGGATTGGGTAGGGTTAGCTCTAGGTGAGTGGTGAAGGGTGATCAGAGACCTGGATGAAAGAAAAAGCTCCCTCAGCATTTCTGGGGACATTAGAGAGATCAGCAGGAGACTTTATAGCTTTCCCATTTGTAATTTCTATCACTTCCACATCCCTGACCCCTTCCCCCACTCCATCACATCCCACTCACTGTGGGGAGGGGAGGGAAAGAAGGGGAAGGCGGTGGAAGGGAAAGGAAGGGAAGAGAAGCAGAAGGGGAGGAGAGGGGAACAGGATAGAATGGGAAAGAGAAGGGAAGGGAAGGGAAGGATAGGGAAAGGAAGGGAAGGGAAGGGAAGGGAAGGGAAGGAAGGAAGGGAAAGGAAGGAAAGGAAAGGAAGGAAGGGAAGGGAAGGGAAGAGAAGGGAAGGGAAAGGAAGGGAAGAAAAGGAAGGGAAGGGAAGGGAGGGAAGGGAAGGAAGGGAAGGGAAGAAAAGGAAGGGAAGGGAAGGAAGGGAAGGGAAGGGAAGGAAGGAAGGGAAGGGAAGGGAAGGGAGGGAAGGGAAGGGAAGGGAAGGGAAAGGAAGGGAAGGGAAGAAAAGGAAGGAAGGGAAGGGAAAGGAAGGGAAGAAAAGGAAGGAAGGGAAGGGAAGGGAAGGGAAGGGAAGAGAAGGGAAGGGAAGGGAAAGGAAGGGAAAGGAAGAAAAGGAAGGGAAGGGAAGGGAAGAGAAGAAGAAGGCAGAGGAAGAGAAGCAGAAGGGGAGGAGAGAAACAGGATAGAATGGGAAAGGGAATGGAAGGGAAGAGAAAGGACAGGTGGGGAAGGAAGTGAAGAGAAGGGACTCAGCTGGGCTTCCAGCTCACCCCCTCTCACACTAAATGCACCAACATCCTTTTCTCTAAATGTATCCTTCTGGCTGGAAGTCTTCCTCAAACTTTCTACCCAAGTCCCTGCCCTAGAAACAGTGTGATTGGCCTTTCCTTTTTAATCAGGGGAGCCATGGGGAGCATCCATCCTCCTCCTCCTGCAGACAGGCCTTAGGCCACCCAGAAATCCGACGGACTCTGCCTTTGAACTCTTGAGCCTGCCTTGTAATTGTTCTTTGTTGTCCGCCTGCCCGCCCTGGGTGACAGCTTCTACTCTTGCTTCTAGGCTGTTCTGAGCCTCCAGAACTCCCCCAGACTGTTGGAAATAGGGTGTTAAGTATGTCTGAAGGATAGCCGAGGGATCAGAGGTGCAATCTGTCCTGTTGTGGCCCCCCCCTCTTCACTCACCCCCATCCCTGCTCACCCAGGACAGATCCAAGAGCCAGCCAGAGAAGCTGGAGCTACACAGGCAAGACTCCTCTGCAGGAAACTACCAATCAGAAGTGACCCAGAGTGCAACAGACTGCCTTGGGAGGCGATGGGAGGTCTCCAAGCAGATGCTGGCTGGCTGCTCTTGGGGATGTTAGCGAGGGGAGCCCCAACTTGGGTTTCTGATTCTGAGAGAGGCTCTGAGGGCTCCTCTGAAGAGAAACACATGTGAACTTAAACCGGAGGGCTTTGGGGCATTTTTCTCAATACCTTCCTCCAGATTCTCCTCCAAGGATGGCAGCGTTGCCCCCCAGGGCCTGAGTCCTTGCCATAACCATAATTCCTCACATCACATTTTACTTCTCACAATATTTACTCATTCACAGTCCCGGCTTCTGAGGGAAGAGGAGCACGTGGCTGCGGCCCTTTTAAGTTAATTAATCATGGAATTAATGGATCGCTCAATTAATTTATACCATTAATTTTCTGAAAATTTTGGATTCCAAATTCTACCCTCCCCTATCTACTGAGAAGGCAAGTGTTATGTTCATCCCTTTTATAGATGAATACACTGAGGCCCAGAGAATATGAAGGCTAGAGAAACAGTGTGGTATCGAAGGAGTTGACTTTGACTCTGGGGACCCACTTCAGTTTGGGTGACCTTAATCATTTCCTTCATTTCTCCCTTCTTTTCTTCCTTCCTTCCTTGCTCTTCCTTCCTTCATCCCCTTTTCCTTTTCTTCCTTCAATCTACTCTTCCTTCCTTCCCTTCCCTTCCTTCCTTCCTTCCTTCCTTCCTTCCTTCCTTCCTTCCTTCCTTCCTTCCTTCCTTCCTTCCTTCTTTCCTTCCTTCCTTCCATCCTACCTCTTCCTTCCTTTTTCTTCCTTCTTTTCTTCTTCCCTTCCTTTCATCCATCCTTTTTCCCTTCCTCCCTTTCTTCCTGTTCTGTCT
The DNA here is from genome assembly GCF_016432865.1 of Antechinus flavipes. NCBI lineage: Eukaryota > Metazoa > Chordata > Mammalia > Dasyuromorphia > Dasyuridae > Antechinus > Antechinus flavipes. The sequence continues at coordinate 257,749,054 of NC_067403.1, forward strand.
TTCTCTCAGTAGCCTGGGAACTGGAAGCTTTAAGCTCCTAGAGCCGTGAGCACTCTTAGCTGAGCCCTGATATTTTATGGTGAAAGAGTGTGGGGCCAGAGGAGAGAAGGATCACCCTGAGAATCAGCGGCCACAGTAGGACTCCCGAGTCTCAATGCAGGGCTCTTTCCTCGATGTCACATGGCTCTGGATCCTGCTGAGAGAGACACTCTCCCTGCCCTGGGGCTGAACCCTATAAATCCCTTTAGGAAAAAACCAAAGCGTTTGGAGCTGGAAGTGAGCCGGGAGAGCAGCCTCGGTCCGGACCGAATTTCTGCGGGTGCAGATCCCAGCTCTCCCAAGCTGTGTGACCTCGGGCAGCGTCCTTCCCACCTCAGCTTCCTCGATAAAATGGGAGGGTGGGATCTGAGCCCAAGGTCTCGTCCAGCCCCAGAGGCAAAGGCTCAGCTTAGTGTCTTTCTCCACTCTAGGGGGCTGTGGCCTCACAGAGTTGGAGACCCCTCCCCTTAGCATCAGGGCGGATGGAGCAAAACGAAGTCGAGTCTAGCCTTGGACACGTCCTGGCTGTGGGATCCTGAGAAAGTTGTACGACCAGTGCCTGCCTCAGTTTCCTCAACTGCAAAATGGGGATAGGACTAGCCCTCCCTTTGCAGAGTAATCATGAGGACCCATGATCATGATATACTATTTGTAAAAAGTGCTTAGCACAGTTGCCTGATCCATAGTAGGTGCTGTATAATCCATAATCACTTATTAAGCACCTACTATGTGCCCAACACTATATCAGTACCAGGGACATAAAAAGAGGTGATAAACAATCCCCGCCCCCAAGGAAAGCACAACCAACAAGCAAATAGGAACAAAGGAGCTTATCCTTTTCCCTTTCCCAGCCAAACAACCGGTCCCTAAAGAAGAATCCTTCCCTCTGGCGTCCTCAGCCTCCCTTTGAGGCTCCGCACTGGATCCTCCCCTGGAGGCCCCTGGGTGGTCCAGAGCTCCATCTGCCTTTTCTGTTTGGGGGCTCCCGGTGCTTCCTCTGGGGCTGAGCAGAACCAAGCTAATCCCTGTCCTGGGAAACCTCCTAAAACCTCTGGTCTTTGGGTCAGACAGTCCCCGGTCCTTCAGTCAGCCTTTCTCCGGCTCCCCTCCCCTTAGCCCTCCTGGCTTGCTCGGGGGAGACCTCCCTGATCACCCACATTCATCTATGCTCTGTCTGAAAGTCCTCCCACTTTGCTTGAATCCCTCTGGGAACAGGAAGCTCACTACCCTAGAAGCAGACTCGTTCACTTCTAGGAAGGCTCTGAATGTTCAGAAATTCTTCCCGATTCTGAACAAGTTTCTGTCTTCCTAAAACGGGCCCTTTTCTGCCTTCCAGGGTCGCCAGATCTAAGCTAATCTCTGGAGAGCCCTGCGGGTCTTTCAGAACACAATCTCATCCTCCCGCCCCGGTCTTCCTTCTTCCTAAAACCCCAACAGCTCCCTCAGCTGTTCTCCGCCAGCTCCAAAGCCAAAGCAGACAGCGCCCCTCAATCCCAGGGGCTTAAGGCCCCTGACAGCGCCCGCCGGGTCCTGTTTTTCAGAGACTTTCAGCCCGGCCAGCTCTGGCTCTCACCCCCCGACCCCCAGCTCTGAGCCCCAGAAAGACTTACTTGCCATTATTGGAGTGTCTCTGCAGGGGTCTCCTCGTAGCCCCTGCTCTGCGTCCTTTCTCCCAGGATCCTCTTCTCTAAAACTCTGTCTCAGGTCTCTCTCTGTAACCTGGGTGAGGGTGGGGGTGGTCCCTGTGTCTCTTCGGGTCTCTTTGTCTCTTGCTCCGTCTCTCGAGTGCCTTCTCTTGGTCCGTCCGTCTCCGAGGGTCTCCGTCAGCCTTCCCAGCTCTTCGGGGGAGATTCCGAGCTCATCTCCACAGGTGGAGGACGGGTCTCTCTCTCTCCGGCTGCGGGGGAGGGGGGGCAGGCGTCCCTGCCTTGCCCAGATGTTGCCCCCACCGCCAGGCTTTTGGCGGGCAACGAGCAGGAGCTGTCCCTTGGAGAGCTCCGGAGGGGCTGAGGAGCGAGTGGTCCAGAAGGGAAGCTGTGGAAAGAAATGGTGGATGCTGGCAGTCTCCCCCCCGCCCATCCTCATCTCCTCCCACCTCCTGGGTCCCACTAGGCCGGCCCCTTGTCTTCTTTGGCAGCTGACCGGCTCACAAGCAATTTCCAGATGATGATTTGGAGATAATAGTGACAGGGACGCTGCCTTAAGGCCCCGGGGGTCCCTGGAGGGGGAAGCCGACCCCTGACTCTGGGAGCAACCAGCAACCGATCCGGTGGCCCGGAGCCCAGCCCAGCCCAGTCCTGGTGCCTGGGTACTCAGCCTAGCCCCCCCCCCAGTACTCTGGAACCTATTCTGACCCGGTTCTTATATCTTAGAACCCAGCCCAGCCCAGCCCCAGCGCCCCAGAGTCCAGCCCAGCTCAGTCCTGGTGCCTGGGTACTCAGCCTAGCCCACCCCCGGTACTCTGGAACCTAGTCTGACCCGGTTCTTATATCCTAGAACCCAGCCCCACCCCGCCCCAGCGCCCTGGAGCCCAGCCCAGCTCAGTCCTGGTGCCTGGGTACTCAGCCTAGCCCACCCCCGGTACTCTGGAACCTAGTCTGACCCGGTTCTTATATCCTAGAACCCAGCCCAGCCCCGCCCCAGCGCCCCAGAGCCCAGCCCAGCTCGGTCCTGGTTCCCCAGAATCCAAAATGACCCAATCCTGGTGCCCTAGAGCCCAAGCCAGCCCAGAACTGGTTCCCCAGCCCCCAGCCCCGCCCCAGCGCCCTGGAGCCCAGTCCTGCATCCTGCACCCACAGCTCTTTGCAAACAAGGGCATGAGGGAGCTGGCACTGAGTGTGAGGGGAAGGACGCCGGAAGGAGGAAGCTGAGCCTCGGCTGGGGGAGGCCCAAGTCCGGGCTCCAGTGACTGGCAGAAGCCGCGATGGTTCTGTAGTCTCTGGTTCTGTTTCCTCTTCCGTAAGATGACCTTGTTGCCCTTTCCAGCTCCAGGCCCATTGACTTCGAACTCTCCAAAAGCATCAACAATAATAACGACTTTAAAGTCCCTACAATCCCCCCCCCCCCCCGAGGTTGTACCAAGCCCTGACCGCCACATCTTTGGCCCTCTACCCTTCTCGCTTCCTACAGCTCCTTCCCTGCATGGAGGCGGGAACTCTTCCAACAGCCTCCTAGTGGCCTCCCAGCCTCCAGTCCCTCCTCCCCTCAACTAGGGACCTTCCTAAAGACCAGGGCAGGAGGTTTCAAGCTCCTTGAATCTTCATGTCCTCCATTTAGTCCAGTGCCTGGCATACAGTAGGTACTTACTCAATGTTTATTGACTGACAACTGACTGCTTTACAGATGGTGGAAGAAAAGCTCAAAAGGGATACTCCAAGAAGGCCGAGAGCCCTGGGTCTTTCTTCCAGACGGGGTCCCTGGAGACCAGGAATCCTTTGCTTCTCTTTGCAGCCTGGCCGGCTGAAAAGGCTCTGGCTGCTTCCCCTGGAACTTGGCCCTGACCCCCGGCTCCCTGCCAGGCCTTGGGGGTGGGGGGGAAAGGGTCTGTGCTGGGAGCTAAAGAGATCTTTGTCTGTATGGGGCTCCCCGTGTGAAGGTCTCCTCTGGAGCAGGGGAGGAGGGCCCCGGCCCGTTTCCTGCCTGGCCCCGGGCTGAGCTGGCCCTAAGTACCAGCTGAGACGCTGAGGGAGGGAGCCAGAGGAGGTCGGGCGGGTTGGGGAGAGCTCTTCCCCTTCCAGTGCCCGGCATTTCCCAGTCCTGGGTGATCTGGATTTCGGGGACCCCTGACCCCAGACCATGCCGTGCCATTTGTAGTAGGGCTCAGCTAGTGTTGCCAGGTCGCATCTGTCATCTCAGCTCAATCACCTCAAATGGTGAAACTGGACCCCAGAACAGGTGGCTCAGGAGAGACCGCACCGCACTGGAACACTTGTCTGCAAATGTGGGATTTGGACCCAGGGCCCTGACCCTAGTGCAGCACCCTCTCCACTACCTGGTCCATGTATATGTGGGTTCCCTGAGTGTGTATCTGTGTGTGTGTGTGTGTGTGTGTGTGTGTGTGTGTGTGTGTGAGAGAGAGAGAGAGACAGAGAGAGAGAGAGAGACAGAGAGACAGAGAGAGAGAGAGACAGAGAGACAGAGAGAGAGAGACAGAGAGAGAGAGACAGAGACAGAGAGAGAGAGAGACAGAGACAGAGACAGAGAGAGAGACAGAGAGAGACAGAGAGAGACAGAGAGAGACAGAGGGAGACAGAGGGAGAGAGAGAGACAGGAGACAGAGAGAGAGAGATGACAGCTCTGGGTTCAGTGGGCTTCTGCCTCAATCCTCCTGTCTCTCTCCTGCCTGGGGCTCTCCTGCTGCCCTCTCTTTGCCTCCCTCATCCATCTCTCCTGCCAGCCTGTCTCCCGCACCCACTGCTCTCTCTCACACCTCTTCATATTGCCGCTCAATAGCATTCGGGCCAGTGGCAGCTCTGGCCGCAGGGAGATGGATGGGCTGGGGCTCTGCCGGGTGGTGGGAGGCTGAGGAACAAGACTGACATGAGCAGAGAAAGGGAAGGGGAGGGCGGCCTCTCTGCAAAGAAGGGGAAGGAAGGAAGGAAGAAAGAAAATGAAAGAAAAAAGAGATAAGAGGGGAGAAAGGAAGGAGAGGGAAGCAAGAAAAGAAAAAAGAAGGAGAGGGAGGAAGGAGAGAAGTAAGGAGGGTGGGAAAGAGGGAAGAAGAAGAAGAAAGGAAGAAAAAGGGAGAAAGCAAGGAAGGAAAAGAAAGAAAGAAAGGGAGAAAAAGATGGAGGGAGGAAAAGAAATGAAAGAAGAAAGGAAGGAAGAAAAAAGAGAAAGAAGAAAAAAAGAAGGGAGGGAAGAAAGAGAATGAAAGAATGAAGAGAGAAAGGGAGGAAGGAAGAGAAAGGAAGAAAAAAGAGGGAGGGAGGAAGGAGAAAAGGAAGAAAGTGTAGAAGGAAGGGAAAAGAGAAGGAAAGAAGGGAAGAAGGAAGAGAAAGAAAAGGAATGTAAAAGGAAGAAAAAAGAGATGGGGAGGAAGGAAGGAAAAGTGAGAGGGAGAGAGAGAAGGAGGGTGTCAAGCCAGTCATTAAATGTGTATTAAGCACCTACTATGTGCCAGGCATTGAGCTAAGTCTGTCACCATTATCCTTTTCCATCCTCAGTCTTGTGCGGGAAGCTCACCCCCATTTTACAGGTGAGGAGACCATAACCCTCAGGGGCCCCATAAATCTGGAGCCGGGCCAGCTCAGACCCACAGAATCACAGGGCCTCCTGTTCCAGGTTTTAGACTAGCCGGTGGGAGGCCAAGCACTGGAAGCCAGAGCACAGTGGACTCCTCTTGCCGCCCCGAGCTCATGACAAAGGTCTCCTTGAAGGCGGGAGTGACCTGGAATCACTGAACCAGGCCAAACCGGGCCAAACCGGGCAGGGCCAGAGGCCTCCCCTCCCCCAATCTGGGATTCAGCCACCCCCCCACCTCACAATAAGCAGCACCAGGAAAGACCTGGCTTGGGGGAGAAGGAGCCCTTTCTGCCTCTGGGCAGGGCCAGGGAGAGGGGCCTCCAAGCCTGGCTGCTCTGGCTCCTCTCGGCCTCCTCAGGAAACTCGATTTTCCATCCTGGAGGATGCTGTCCCTTCTCATGGAAGGCAGCTGTGGAAAAGATGGCAGTACCCTCCACGGCTGCTCCATCCCCCTGAAGAACCAGAGCTTGGGACGCTGGGGCTCTGGGGGAGCTCCTCTCATCCGGGCTCCGGAGGCGGCGGGCACAGCGGGTAAGGAGAGCTGTGCTCCGGGGGTCTGTTAGTTTTAAGTAACTGTTATACTGGGTGGTGTGTGTGCAGGGGGCGTGGGCATGGTGCTGGTTGCGAAATCACTTTTTTCTTTTTTTTAAAGGGCTGCAGTCACTTCACAAGTCCAGTTACTTTTCCTCTTCTTCCTCCTCCTCCACCTTTCCTCTTCCGCTTCTCTTTTCTCCTCCTCCTCTTCCTCTTCTCCTTTCTCCTCCTCCTCCTCTTCCTCCACCTTTCCTCTTCCTCTTCTTTCTCCTCCTTCTCTACTTTTCCTCTTCCTCTCCTTCCTCTCCTTTCTCTTCTTCCTCTCCACCTTTCCTCTTCCTCTCTTTCCTTTCCTTTCTCTCCTTCCTCCTCCACTTTTCCTCTTCCTCTCCTTCCTCTCCTTTTTCTTCTTCTTCTTCCTCCACTTTTCCTCTTCCTCTTTTCTCTTCCTCCAGTTTTCTTCTTCTTCTCCTTTCTCTCCTTCCTCCTCCATCTTTCCTCTTCCTCTCCTTCCTCCTCCTCCTATTGTCATCACTGATTTTTGTACTTTGCCTGTGGTCTTATTGGTACTGAGAACTCTCAAGAAGAAGCTCCTTCAAGTGGAGCTCGGTGCTTTCTCGGCAGCCGAGGCAGCATTGAGAAGGTTAAGGGCTCTGGGCTGGCCAAATGCTTCTCTCAACACTCAGCCTTTGTTCCTTGTTACCCCTTTGATGGCATTTTTAGTTCTTTTCATTCATCTGATATAATAACTGGAGTCACCCACACCCTCCCTCCCCCCGGGCTAATATGTTTTCTCCCCTGGGAGAAACCCAGGGGCTGAGGGGAAAAAAAAAGAGGTGTTGCCTTCAGAGAGATGAGAAAGCTCTGCTCAGTCAGTGCTCATTCCTGCTCACTTGGGTCTGGCGGAGGAACTCAGACATGGGGGAGGACATTTAAACTTGGCTGGCTACCATCCTGGTGATTGAGCAACTGAAGGAGAACAGATCCTGGGGCCAAAGTCTCCCAACCAATCAGGTGAGATGCAGTGTACTTTGAGCAGCTGCTGGAGACTCAGCCCCATTCTCAAACCTGGAGTTTCAAGAACAAGGTTTCCCGAGTGGAAGAACCTCACCCACCGAGGGAACCACCAGTGATAGTGGGCAGACGAAGCCCAGGTCAGTGCTGAGCAAGACCCTTTCCCTCTGTCCTCCTGTCCTCCTGTCCTCCTGTCCCCTCTTTCCCCAATGCCTGTTCCTCCAGTTCTTTTTTCTTCTATTTCCCCATCCTTCTGTGCCCCCCACTCCCCTGCTTGCTCCATCCCTCTATCTTCTGGTCTTTCTATTCCTCCCTTCCTTTTTTTTTTGGCCCACTTTCTCCTGCTCCTGTGTATCCATTTCTCTATCCTTCCATCCCCTGATTTTTGTCTCTTTATACACAGGTCCTTCCTTCCTTCTCTTCTTCAACACTCCCCCCTCCCCACTATAATTTTGTGCCCAACTCCCTATTCCTGCACAAACAAAACCAATGCAGCAAAAATTAAAAGGAAAGCAGAAAACTGGGAGGTTTTTTTGTTTGTTTTTTTTTTAACGAGTATCTCTGAGAAAGGTCTCATCTCTCAAACTGAATACAATTTATAAGAATGAAAGTTATTCCCCAATAGATAAATGGTCAAAGAATATGAATAGGAAATTTTCTTATTTTTATTTTTGGTAAGTTTATTTTTAATACACACTGCTTTATGAATCATGCTTTATGAATTATCAGAGCAAAAAGGGAAAAACCATGGGAAAGATTAAAAAACAACAACAAAAGAAGTGAACATAGCATGTGTTGATTTACATTCGGTCTTTTTCTGGATACAGATAGCATTGTTTTTGTTCAAAGTCTATTGGGATTGTTTTGGATCACTGAACTTAGATGAACCAAGACTGAATAGGAAATTTTCAGTTGAAGAAATCAAAGCTATCTATAGTTATATGGAAAAAAATACTCGAAATCATTATTGATTAGAGACATGCAAATTTAAAAAACTCTGAAGTACCACCTCATACCTATCAGATTGGCTAAAATGACAAAAAAGAAATGTTGGAGGGAATGTGGAAATGGGACACTAATGCATAGTTGGTAGAATTGGGAACTGATTTAGAGATTCTAGAGAACAATTGCAAATGATAACAAAAGGATTGTAAAGCTGTGCATGTCATTTTATTTTTTCTCATTTTTTTTCTGTTTGATTTGATTGTTCTTGTGCAGCAAGATAATTGTATAAAATTTATGCATATATTAGATTTAACATATATTTCTACCATGTTTAACATATACTGGACTACTTGCCATCTAGGGGAGGGGGTGGAAGAAGGGTGGGGAAAATTGGAACACAAGGTTTTGCAAAGGTTAATGTTAAAAAATTATCCATACCTATGTTTTGAAAATAAAAAGCTTAAAAAAAAACTGTGCATATCCTCTGAGACAGCAATCCCACTATGAAGGCTACATCCCCCCAAAGATAAAAAAGCAATGGAAAAGGACCTATTTGTACAGAAGTTTGTATGGCAATTCTTTTTATGATTGCTTTCCTTCTTTGCTTCCTTCCTTTTTTCTTTCTTTCCTTCCTTTCTTCCTTCCTCCTTTGTTTCTTTTCTTCCTTTTTCTTCCCTCCTTTCTTTCCTCTTTCTTTTCTCCCTTCTCCTCTTTATTTCTTCCTCTTTTTCTCTCTTCCTTCCTCTCTTTTCCTTCCTTCCTTTCATTCTTTCATTTTGTTTGAATTGTTTAAGATGAAAACATTTTATATGATTGCATATTATAATCTTTATCAGATTGCTTACTGTCTTCTGAGCTGGGAGAAGAAGGGAGGGATAGAATTTGGGGCTCAAAATGTTAAAAAAATCCAGTGAATTCCATTTTTTTAATTAAATAAAGACAATTAAAAAGAAAAAGATTTTCAAAGCGCTTTTCTTTAAGCTGACTGTAACCCTGCTCTCCCAAAGCCAGACCAGTGCCTTCTTCCCTCAAAGTTCTTAGGTGCCCTGAGTGAGTTGGGGTGCCTCCACATGATGTCATCTTAACTAGTCTGTTTCACACTCCTGTGATAATTGTGTACAGTACTATAATCACTGTATACATCATGTTCTGGGTCCTGTTCCCTGCCCTCTGCAACAGTGGTTTCTCTAATCAATCACATTACAGAATGTCAATAGTATCCCACCATATTCTTTTATCACAACTTGTTCAGCCATTCCCCAAGTGATGGGCGCCCCTTTTGTTCCCCGTTTTTTGCAACAACAAAAAGGGCAGCTATCCATATTTGTGTACATATAGGATCAGCCTAGTAGTAACATTGAAAGATCAGGATAATCTCACAACTTTTCAACAACAGTTCCAAATTTCCAGAATGGTTGGAACAATTTGCCCCACAAGGTTCCATAGCAGCTGCCTGAGGCCACTTGACCTCTGGGGATGAGGGTCCAAGAAGTAATCCCCACTTTTCTTCATGTCTGTTTCTATTCCAGGTACGGGCTCCAGGATGTGCTCAACACCCTCCATGGGGCATCGTCTGAACCGTGTGGCCGTGATGGGGGGCACCCATGGGAATGAACTCTCAGGGGTCTACCTGGTGAAGCACTGGCTGCAGGACCCTTCCGAGCTGCAGAGAAGGACCTTCACGGCCACCCCCTTCCTGGCCAACCCCAAAGCCACCAAGCGTTGTGTGCGCTACATAAGTCAGGACCTGAATAGGAGCTTCACGAAGGCCTTCCTCCTGTGAGTGTGCCACTGGCTGTGCCCGGGCCCTTCCTGATGGAAGGAAGACCAATGACAAGTATTAAGTGGCAACCAGCTCCCTCTCTGTGCAGGTGCCCGTGCCCAGCTCAGGGCCGCAACCAGGCTTCCTTCTGCTCTAGTTTCAGGGTATGAGAAGCCCTAGCAATGGTTCATAACTTGTCGTATTGGCTCAACCCTCATCCCTTCCAAGAGACTCCCTTTTTTTTCCATTTCACGAGACCCTAAAGGGCAACTCGTTTAAACGTGCATCGGACTAAATCAAATCCCAAAGATCCCAAATTAGGACCCTCAAGCACTTGACGGAATGGGGTTCCCAATGAAAGGGGAAATCTCAGCTCCCACTTTTTCCAGTTCATGTTTAAAACCAGGTGAGAGATCTGTGCATAAGCGAGTTGCAAACCAGTAATCACAGCAGATTTGCACAAGACAAGTTATCATTTAAAGCCATAATCTAGGACTTTACCGGAGGCCGTCTTTTACTAGGTGAAAAGGAAATCAGTCATGTGACTTTGAGGCTCCTACCATAGTTATATGTGAATGCAGGTTAGCTACTTTCTAGACAGTGACCTCATTCCCTTCCTTTCTCACAGTTCCAAGGGTACAAAGGATGACCTTTATGAGGTGAGCCGGGCCCAGGAGATCAACCAGCTATTTGGCCCAAGAGGCTCAGCTGATGCCGTCGACTTCATCTTTGACCTTCACAACACGACCTCCAACATGGCAGCTTGCCTGATCTCAGACTCTGAGAAGAACGTCTTCACCATGCACATGTGTCACTACATCCAGGTCCCCTTCCCGTGACATTCCCCACCCTCTCATGTGCAGCATGACCCCTCGGCCCTCAGGGTCTGGCCAGAGACGAGCCACCCCTGGTCCTCTGAGATGGGCTAGTCCCCCAGAGGATGAGGGCTGAGCTGGTCCAAGCTCGAGGACCATAGATTCAGGGTGCAAAGGATCTTGGGGAAGGGCTACTCCAGTTCCACCATCATACAGGAGAGGAAACCAGGGGAGTCCAAGGTCTATTAACACATATAAGGTTATACAGTGTTCTCTCTGCTCTCCCTTCCCTTATTCCCGTACCTCCTCTTCTCTTTTCCTACCCTTTCCTTTCAGTGGGGCAGGAAAAACCTTGGACTTGAGAGGCAGGAAACCTGCACGTATTCCCTCATTCATTCATTCGACAATCGAGCACTTTCTGCCTCTCCTAGTGCCCTCAACCCCACCTTCTTCCTTTCCAAACCAGTCATCACCACGCTGAAAGAAAAATAATCACCCAGCTTTACAGATGAGGAAACAGAGGCTCAGAAATGGGGAGCCCCTCGTCCATTTGGGCTCCTTGACTCTGGCACATGGGTCTACAGCCCCGATCTTTTGAGAACCACCATGTTGACTCACCTTTGTTCCTTTCAGAAACACACCCAGACCCCGTGTCCAATCTATCTCTATGGTCTGCCTGGACAGGAAAATTACTCCCTTATGTCAGTGGCCAAGAATAGCTTGGGTATGGCAAAGGGGCCTCCTGGTAGGAAACGGGTTGGACCTCGGGCTCTCATTCTCCCACGGAGCCCGAGGATTTGGGAGCTCCTAAGGGTCTATGTTTGGGGGGATGTGGATTCCATGAGGGTCTTTATTCTCTCTTGGAGGGGGAAGAGGTGAGAGGATGTGGTGTTCTTTTTCTTCTTTAAAATATATAATGTGATATAATATAGATGGTTCTCTCTGGGAGAAAGCAGGTTTCTCGGGGAGGTTTTTCTGGAGGCAGCCTTAGTATCAGTTCAGATCAATAATTACCCCAAAACGCAGCCAGCTGGTAAAAATACAAATGTTTATTTCTCCTTCCAAGTCTTGTCTCTTTCCTTGGGCCCGGATAGCTAGATTCTTAGAGGCCTCTCTCTCCACTTGGTTCTAAGAGCTCTTGAAGTTTTGTCCTTTGCTTCTGCCTCTGCTTTCTTCAGCCTTCAATCCAGCTCCACTCTTCATGTAATTCCGCTGAAATCTGTCCGAGAGCCTCTGTCTGTCTCTTATATATGAGAGAGAGGAATTGTGGGATACGAGAGAGAGGGATTATGGGTTTTCTCCTATAGTGCTCTCTGGTCCTAAGAGCTTCAAGGGAGGTGTGAATTCACAAAGTTACAAAGTTTACTTTGTGAATCTCCCATCCTTGTGAACTCCAATGAGTAAAGGTGTGAACACAAGCATTGTATCAATTAGTTCCACTTAGTACCTTGTTTTAGGTTCTGGCCCAAAACATCTTGTAAGATCAGAGCAATAATCTATCAACTCTAATGAGTTAGCAGTTTGTA